>NW_028155171.1:0-45989 GCF_905171665.1 Trachurus trachurus | reverse complement strand
CTCCAAACTCGGATATATCATCTGGGGGTCCGAGGGGAGTCCAACGCAGAAGGTTTGGTTGAAATCGGGCCGGTGGTTTTGGAGAAAATGACCAAAAACCAAACAGGCGATTTTAAAAAGACGACAGGTACGCGCCTGTCGTCTTTATTTTGACCAAATTTTTTTTTTTTTTTGACGAAAATTTAAATTTTTTCCAAACTCGGATATATCATCTGGGGGTCCGAGGGGAGTCCAACGCAGAAGGTTTGGTTGAAATCGGGCCGGTGGTTTTGGAGAAAATGACCAAAAAACAAAACAGGCGATTTTAAAAAGACGACAGGTACGCGCCTGTCGTCTTTTTTGACCAATTTTTTTTTTTTTTTTTTACCAAAAATTTAATTTTTCCAAACTCGGATATATCATCTGGGGGTCCGAGGGGAGTCCAACGCAGAAGGTTTGGTTGAAATCGGGCCGGTGGTTTTGGAGAAAATGACCAAAAACCAAACAGGCGATTTTAAAAAGACGACAGGTACGCGCCTGTCTTCTTTTTTTGACCAAATTTTTTTTTTTTTTGACCAAAAATTAAAATTTCTCCAAACTCGGATATATCATCTGGGGGTCCGAGGGGAGTCCAACGCAGAAGGTTTGGTTGAAATCGGGCCGGTGGTTTTGGAGAAAATGACCAAAAACCAAACAGGCGATTTTA
The DNA here is from genome assembly GCF_905171665.1 of Trachurus trachurus. NCBI lineage: Eukaryota > Metazoa > Chordata > Actinopteri > Carangiformes > Carangidae > Trachurus > Trachurus trachurus. The sequence goes on along the minus strand of NW_028155171.1, from coordinate 45,304 downwards.
AAAAGACGACAGGTACGCGCCTGTCGTCTTTTTTTGACCAATTTTTTTTTTTTTTTGACCAAAAATTAAAATTTCTCCAAATTTCTCCAAACTCGGATATATCATCTGGGGGTCCGAGGGGAGTCCAACGCAGAAGGTTTGGTTGAAATCGGGCCGGTGGTTTTGGAGAAAATGACCAAAAACCAAACAGGCGATTTTAAAAAGACGACAGGTACGCGCCTGTCGTCTTTTTTTGACCAAATTTTTTTTTTTTTTATACCAAAAATTAAAATTTCTCCAAACTCGGATATATCATCTGGGGGTCCGAGGGGAGTCCAACGCAGAAGGTTTGGTTGAAATCGGGCCGGTGGTTTGGAGAAAATGACCAAAAACCAAACAGGCGATTTTAAAAAGACGACAGGTACGCGCCTGTCTTTTTTTGACCAATTTTTTTTTTTTTTTTGACCAAAAATTAAAATTTCTCCAAACTCGGATATATCATCTGGGGGTCCGAGGGGAGTCCAACGCAGAAGGTTTGGTTGAAATCGGGCCGGTGGTTCTGGAGAAAATGACCAAAAACCAAACAGGCGATTTTAAAAAGACGACAGGTACGCGCCTGTCGTCTTTTTTTGACCAAATTTTTTTTTTTTTTTGACCAAAAATTAAAATTTCTCCAAATTTCTCCAAACTCGGATATATCATCTGGGGGTCCGAGGGGAGTCCAACGCAGAAGGTTTGGTTGAAATCGGGCCGGTGGTTTTGGAGAAAATGACCAAAAACCAAACAGGCGATTTTAAAAAGACGACAGGTACGCGCCTGTCGTCTTTTTTTGACCAATTTTTTTTTTTTTTTGACCAAAATTAAAATTCTCCAAATTTCTCCAAACTCGGATATATCATCTGGGGGTCCGAGGGGAGTCCAACGCAGAAGGTTTGGTTGAAATCGGGCCGGTGGTTTTGGAGAAAATGACCAAAAACCAAACAGGCGATTTTAAAAAGATGACAGGTACGCGCCTGTCGTCTTTTTTTGACCAAATTTTTTTTTTTTTTTACGAAAATTAAAATTTCTCCAAACTCGGATATATCATCTGGGGGTCCGAGGGGAGTCCAACGCAGAAGGTTTGGTTGAAATCGGGCCGGTGGTTTTGGAGAAAATGACCAAAAACCAAACAGGCGATTTTAAAAAGACGACAGGTACGCGCCTGTCGTCTTTTTTTGACCAAATTTTTTTTTTTTTTTTTGACCAAAAATTTAATTTTTTCCAAACTCGGATATATCATCTGGGGGTCCGAGGGGAGTCCAACGCAGAAGGTTTGGTTGAAATCGGGCCGGTGGTTTTGGAGAAAATGACCAAAAACCAAACAGGCGATTTTAAAAAGATGACAGGTACGCGCCTGTCGTTTTATTTTGACCAAATTTTTTTTTTTTTTGACGAAAATTTAAAATTTCTCCAAACTCGATATATCATCTGGGGGTCCGAGGGGAGTCCAACGCAGAAGGTTTGGTTGAAATCGGGCCGGTGGTTTTGGAGAAAATGACCAAAAACCAAACAGGCGATTTTAAAGAGACGACAGGTACGCGCCTGTCGTTTTTTTTTGACCATTTTTTTTTTTTTTTTACCAAAATTTAAAATTTCTCCAAACTCGGATATATCATCTGGGGGTCCGAGGGGAGTCCAACGCAGAAGTTTTGGTTGAAATCGGGCCGGTGGTTTTGGAGAAAATGACCAAAAACCAAACAGGCGATTTTAAAAAGACGACAGGTTTTTTTTTGACCAAATTTTTTTTTTTTTTTGACCAAAAATTAAAATTTCTCCAAATTTCTCCAAACTCGGATATATCATCTGGGGGTCCGAGGGGAGTCCAACGCAGAAGGTTTGGTTGAAATCGGGCCGGTGGTTTTGGAGAAAATGACCAAAAACCAAACAGGCGATTTTAAAAAGACGACAGGTACGCGCCTGTCGTTTTATTTTGACCAAATTTTTTTTTTTTTTTTGACCAAAAATTAAAATTTCTCCAAATTTCTCCAAACTCGGATATATCATCTGGGGGTCCGAGGGGAGTCCAACGCAGAAGGTTTGGTTGAAATCGGGCCGGTGGTTTTGGAGAAAATTACCAAAAACCAAACAGGCGATTTTAAAAAGACGACAGGCGCGTACCTGTCGTTTTTTTTTTGACCAAATTTTTTTTTTTTTTGACCAAAAATTAAAATTTCTCCAAATTTCTCCAAACTCGGATATATCATCTGGGGGTCCGAGGGGAGTCCAACGCAGAAGGTTTGGTTGAAATCGGGCCGGTGGTTTTGGAGAAAATGACCAAAAACCAAACAGGCGATTTTAAAAAGACGACAGGTTTTTTTTTTGACCAAATTTTTTTTTTTTTTTGACCAAAAATTAAAATTTCTCCAAATTTCTCCAAACTCGGATATATCATCTGGGGGTCCGAGGGGAGTCCAACGCAGAAGGTTTGGTTGAAATCGGGCCGGTGGTTTTGGAGAAAATGACCAAAAACCAAACAGGCGATTTTAAAAAGACGACAGGTACGCGCCTGTCGTTTTTTTTGACCAAATTTTTTTTTTTTTTGACGAAAATTTAAAATTTCTCCAAACTCGAATATATCATCTGGGGGTCCGAGGGGAGTCCAACGCAGAAGGTTTGGTTGAAATCGGGCCGGTGGTTTTGGAGAAAATGACCAAAAACCAAACAGGCGATTTTAAAAAGATGACAGGTACGCGCCTGTCGTCTTTTTTTGACCAATTTTTTTTTTTTTTTTGACCAAAAATTTAATTTTTTCCAAACTCGGATATATCATCTGGGGGTCCGAGGGGAGTCCAACGCAGAAGGTTTGGTTGAAATCGGGCCGGTGGTTTTGGAGAAAATGACCAAAAACCAAACAGGCGATTTTAAAAAGAGGACAGGTACGCGCCTGTCGTTTTTTTTTTTTTGACCAAATTTTTTTTTTTTTTTGACCAAAAATTAAAATTTCTCCAAATTTCTCCAAACTCGGATATATCATCTGGGGGTCCGAGGGGAGTCCAACGCAGAAGGTTTGGTTGAAATCGGGCCGGTGGTTTTGGAGAAAATGACCAAAAACCAAACAGGCGATTTTAAAAAGACGACAGGTACGCGCCTGTCGTATTTTTTTTGACCCAATTTTTTTTTTTTTTTGACCAAAAATTAAAATTTCTCCAAATTTCTCCAAACTCGGATATATCATCTGGGGGTCTGAGGGGAGTCCAACGCAGAAGGTTTGGTTGAAATCGGGCCGGTGGTTTTGGAGAAAATGACCAAAAACCAAACAGGCGATTTTAAAAAGACGACAGGTACGCGCCTGTCATTTTATTTTGACCAAATTTTTTTTTTTTTTTGACCAAAAATTAAAATTTCTCCAAATTTCTCCAAACTCGGATATATCATCTGGGGTTCCGAGGGGAGTCCTATGCAGAAGGTTTGGTTGAAATCGGGCCGGTGGTTTTGGAGAAAATTACCAAAAACCAAACAGGCGATTTTAAAAGACGACAGGTACGCGCCTGTCGTTTTTTTTTGACCAAATTTTTTTTTTTTTTTTGACGAAAATTTAAAATTTCTCCAAACTCGAATATATCATCTGGGGGTCCGAGGGGAGTCCAACGCAGAAGGTTTGGTTGAAATCGGGCCGGTGGTTTTGGAGAAAATGACCAAAAACCAAACAGGCGATTTTAAAAAGATGACAGGTACGCGCCTGTCGTTTTATTTTGACCAAATTTTTTTTTTTTTTGACGAAAATTTAAAATTTCTCCAAACTCGAATATATCATCTGGGGGTCCGAGGGGAGTCCAACGCAGAAGGTTTGGTTGAAATCGGGCCGGTGGTTTTGGAGAAAATGACCAAAAACCAAACAGGCGATTTTAAAGAGACGACAGGTACGCGCCTGTCGTTTTTTTTTGACCATTTTTTTTTTTTTTTTTACCAAAATTTAAAATTTCTCCAAACTCGGATATATCATCTGGGGGTCCGAGGGAGTCCAACGCAGAAGTTTTGGTTGAAATCGGGCCGGTGGTTTTGGAGAAAATGACCAAAAACCAAACAGGCGATTTTAAAAAGACGACAGGTTTTTTTTTGACCAAATTTTTTTTTTTTTTTTGACCAAAAATTAAAATTTCTCCAAATTTCTCCAAACTCGGATATATCATCTGGGGGTCCGAGGGGAGTCCAACGCAGAAGGTTTGGTTGAAATCGGGCCGGTGGTTTTGGAGAAAATGACCAAAAACCAAACAGGCGATTTTAAAAAGACGACAGGTACGCGCCTGTCGTCTTTTTTTGACCAAATTTTTTTTTTTTTTTTGACCAAAAATTAAAATTTCTCCAAATTTCTCCAACTCGGATATATCATCTGGGGGTCCGAGGGGAGTCCAACGCAGAAGGTTTGGTTGAAATCGGGCCGGTGGTTTTGGAGAAAATGACCAAAAACCAAACAGGCGATTTTAAAAAGACGACAGTCGCCTGTCGTTTTTTTTGACCAAATTTTTTTTTTTTTTTGACCAAAAATTAAAATTTCTCCAAATTTCTCCAAACTCGGATATATCATCTGGGGGTCCGAGGGGAGTCCAACGCAGAAGGTTTGGTTGAAATCGGGCCGGTGGTTTTGGAGAAAATGACCAAAAACCAAACAGGCGATTTTAAAAAGACGACAGGTTTTTTTTTGACCAAATTTTTTTTTTTTTTTTGACCAAAAATTAAAATTTCTCCAAATTTCTCCAAACTCGGATATATCATCTGGGGGTCCGAGGGGAGTCCAACGCAGAAGGTTTGGTTGAAATCGGGCCGGTGGTTTTGGAGAAAATGACCAAAAACCAAACAGGCGATTTTAAAAAGATGACAGGTTTTTTTTTGACCAAATTTTTTTTTTTTTTTTGACCAAAAATTAAAATTTCTCCAAATTTCTCCAAACTCGGATATATCATCTGGGGGTCCGAGGGGAGTCCAACGCAGAAGGTTTGGTTGAAATCGGGCCGGTGGTTTTGGAGAAAATGACCAAAAACCAAACAGGCGATTTTAAAAAGACGACAGGTTTTTTTTTTGACCAAATTTTTTTTTTTTTTTTGACCAAAAATTAAAATTTCTCCAAATTTCTCCAAACTCGGATATATCATCTGGGGGTCCGAGGGGAGTCCAACGCAGAAGGTTTGGTTGAAATCGGGCCGGTGGTTTTGGAGAAAATGACCAAAAACCAAACAGGCGATTTTAAAAAGATGACAGGTACGCGCCTGTCGTTTTTTTTGACCAAATTTTTTTTTTTTTTGACCGAAAATTTAAAATTTCTCCAAACTCGGATATATCATCTGGGGGTCCGAGGGGAGTCCAACGCAGAAGGTTTGGTTGAAATCGGGCCGGTGGTTTTGGAGAAAATGACCAAAAACCAAACAGGCGATTTTAAAAAGACGACAGGTACGCGCCTGTCGTCTTTTTTTGACCAAATTTTTTTTTTTTTTTTGACCAAAAATTTAAATTTTTCCAAACTCGGATATATCATCTGGGGGTCCGAGGGGAGTCCAACGCAGAAGGTTTGGTTGAAATCGGGCCGGTGGTTTTGGAGAAAATGACCAAAAACCAAACAGGCGATTTTAAAAAGACGACAGGTACGCGCCTGTCGTTTTTTTTTTGACCAAATTTTTTTTTTTTTTGACCAAAAATTAAAATTTCTCCAAATTTCTCCAAACTCGGATATATCATCTGGGGGTCCGAGGGGAGTCCAACGCAGAAGGTTTGGTTGAAATCGGGCCGGTGGTTTTGGAGAAAATGACCAAAAACCAAACAGGCGATTTTAAAAAGACGACAGGTACGCGCCTGTCGTTTTTTTTGACCAATTTTTTTTTTTTTTTGACCAAAAATTAAAATTTCTCCAAATTTCTCCAAACTCGGATATATCATCTGGGGGTCCGAGGGGAGTCCAACGCAGAAGGTTTGGTTGAAATCGGGCCGGTGGTTTTGGAGAAAATGACCAAAAACCAAACAGGCGATTTTAAAAAGACGACAGGTACGCGCCTGTCGTCTTTTTTTTGACCAATTTTTTTTTTTTTTTTGACCGAAAATTTAAAATTTCTCCAAACTCGATATATCATCTGGGGGTCCGAGGGGAGTCCAACGCAGAAGGTTTGGTTGAAATCGGGCCGGTGGTTTTGGAGAAAATGACCAAAAACCAAACAGGCGATTTTAAAAAGACGACAGGTACGCGCCTGTCGTTTTTTTTTGACCAAATTTTTTTTTTTTTTTGACCGAAATTTAAAATTTCTCCAAACTCGGATATATCATCTGGGGGTCCGAGGGGAGTCCAACGCAGAAGGTTTGGTTGAAATCGGGCCGGTGGTTTTGGAGAAAATGACCAAAAACCAAACAGGCGATTTTAAAGAGACGACAGGTACGCGCCTGTCGTTTTTTTTTGACCATTTTTTTTTTTTTTTTTACCAAAAATTAAAATTTCTCCAAACTCGGATATATCATCTGGGGGTCCGAGGGAGTCCAACGCAGAAGTTTTGGTTGAAATCGGGCCGGTGGTTTTGGAGAAAATGACCAAAAACCAAACAGGCGATTTTAAAAAGACGACAGGTACGCGCCTGTCGTTTTTTTTTTGACCAATTTTTTTTTTTTTTTGACCAAAAATTAAAATTTCAATTCTCCAAACTCGGATATATCATCTGGGGGTCCGAGGGGAGTCCAACGCAGAAGGTTTGGTTGAAATCGGGCCGGTGGTTTTGGAGAAAATGACCAAAAACCAAACAGGCGATTTTAAAAAGACGACAGGTACGCGCCTGTCGTTTTTTTTTGACCAATTTTTTTTTTTTTTTGACCAAAAATTTAAAATTTCTCCAAACTCGATATATCATCTGGGGGTCCGAGGGGAGTCCAACGCAGAAGGTTTGGTTGAAATCGGGCCGGTGGTTTTGGAGAAAATGACCAAAAACCAAACAGGCGATTTTAAAAAGACGACAGGTACGCGCCTGTCGTTTTTTTTGACCAAATTTTTTTTTTTTTTGACGAAAATTTAAAATTTCTCCAAACTCGGATATATCATCTGGGGGTCCGAGGGGAGTCCAACGCAGAAGGTTTGGTTGAAATCGGGCCGGTGGTTTTGGAGAAAATGACCAAAAACCAAACAGGCGATTTTAAAAGACGACAGGTACGCGCCTGTCGTTTTTTTTGACCAATTTTTTTTTTTTTTTGACCAAAATTTAAAATTTCTCCAAACTCGGATATATCATCTGGGGGTCCGAGGGGAGTCCAACGCAGAAGGTTTGGTTGAAATCGGGCCGGTGGTTTTGGAGAAAATGACCAAAAACCAAACAGGCGATTTTAAAAAGACGACAGGTTTTTTTTTGACCAAATTTTTTTTTTTTTTTTGACCAAAAATTAAAATTTCTCCAAATTTCTCCAAACTCGGATATATCATCTGGGGGTCCGAGGGGAGTCCAACGCAGAAGGTTTGGTTGAAATCGGGCCGGTGGTTTTGGAGAAAATGACCAAAAACCAAACAGGCGATTTTAAAAAGACGACAGGTACGCGCCTGTCGTTTTATTTTGACCAAATTTTTTTTTTTTTTTTGACCAAAAATTAAAATTTCTCCAAATTTCTCCAAACTCGGATATATCATCTGGGGGTCCGAGGGGAGTCCAACGCAGAAGGTTTGGTTGAAATCGGGCCGGTGGTTTTGGAGAAAATTACCAAAAACCAAACAGGCGATTTTAAAAAAAACGACAGGCGCGTACCTGTCGTCTTTTTTTTGACCAAATTTTTTTTTTTTTTGACCAAAAATTAAAATTTCTCCAAATTTCTCCAAACTCGGATATATCATCTGGGGGTCCGAGGGGAGTCCAACGCAGAAGGTTTGGTTGAAATCGGGCCGGTGGTTTTGGAGAAAATGACCAAAAACCAAACAGGCGATTTTAAAGAAGACGACAGGTACGCGCCTGTCGTCTTTTTTTGACCATTTTTTTTTTTTTTTTTACCAAAAATTAAAATTTCTCCAAACTCGGATATATCATCTGGGGGTCCGAGGGGAGTCCAACGCAGAAGGTTTGGTTGAAATCGGGCCGGTGGTTTTGGAGAAAATGACCAAAAACCAAACAGGCGATTTTAAAAAGACGACAGGTACGCGCCTGTCGTCTTTTTTTTGACCAAATTTTTTTTTTTTTTTGACCAAAAATTAAAATTCTCCAAATTTCTCCAAACTCGGATATATCATCTGGGGGTCCGAGGGGAGTCCAACGCAGAAGGTTTGGTTGAAATCGGGCCGGTGGTTTTGGAGAAAATGACCAAAAACCAAACAGGCGATTTTAAAAAGACGACAGGTACGCGCCTGTCGTTTTTTTTTGACCAATTTTTTTTTTTTTTTTGACCAAAATTTAAAATTTCTCCAAACTCGGATATATCATCTGGGGGTCCGAGGGGAGTCCAACGCAGAAGGTTTGGTTGAAATCGGGCCGGTGGTTTTGGAGAAAATGACCAAAAACCAAACAGGCGATTTAAAAAAAACGACAGGCGCGTACCTGTCGTTTTTTTTTGACCAATTTTTTTTTTTTTTTGACCAAAAATTAAAATTTCTCCAAATTTCTCCAAACTCGGATATATCATCTGGGGGTCCGAGGGGAGTCCAACGCAGAAGGTTTGGTTGAAATCGGGCCGGTGGTTTTGGAGAAAATGACCAAAAACCAAACAGGCGATTTTAAAAAGACGACAGGGACGCGCCTGTCGTTTTTTTTTGACCAAATTTTTTTTTTTTTTTTGACCAAAAATTAAAATTTCTCCAAATTTCTCCAAACTCGGATATATCATCTGGGGGTCCGAGGGGAGTCCAACGCAGAAGGTTTGGTTGAAATCGGGCCGGTGGTTTTGGAGAAAATGACCAAAAACCAAACAGGCGATTTTAAAAAGACGACAGGTACGCGCCTGTCGTTTTTTTTTGACCAAATTTTTTTTTTTTTTGACCGAAAATTTAAAATTTCTCCAAACTCGGATATATCATCTGGGGGTCCGAGGGGAGTCCAACGCAGAAGGTTTGGTTGAAATCGGGCCGGTGGTTTTGGAGAAAATGACCAAAAACCAAACAGGCGATTTTAAAAAGACGACAGGTACGCGCCTGTCGTCTTTTTTTGACCAAATTTTTTTTTTTTTTTGACCAAAAATTTAAATTTTCTCCAAACTCGGATATATCATCTGGGGGTCCGAGGGGAGTCCAACGCAGAAGGTTTGGTTGAAATCGGGCCGGTGGTTTTGGAGAAAATGACCAAAAACCAAACAGGCGATTTTAAAAAGACGACAGGTACGCGCCTGTCGTCTTTTTTTTGACCAAATTTTTTTTTTTTTTTGACCAAAAATTAAAATTTCTCCAAATTTCTCCAAACTCGGATATATCATCTGGGGGTCCGAGGGGAGTCCAACGCAGAAGGTTTGGTTGAAATCGGGCCGGTGGTTTTGGAGAAAATGACCAAAAACCAAACAGGCGATTTTAAAAAGACGACAGGTACGCGCCTGTCGTCTTTTTTTTGACCAATTTTTTTTTTTTTTTGACCAAAAATTAAAATTTCTCCAAATTTCTCCAAACTCGGATATATCATCTGGGGGTCCGAGGGGAGTCCAACGCAGAAGGTTTGGTTGAAATCGGGCCGGTGGTTTTGGAGAAAATGACCAAAAACCAAACAGGCGATTTTAAAAAGACGACAGGTACGCGCCTGTCGTCTTTTTTTGACCAAATTTTTTTTTTTTTTGACCAAAAATTTAAATTCTCCAAATTTCTCCAAACTCGGATATATCATCTGGGGGTCCGAGGGGAGTCCAACGCAGAAGGTTTGGTTGAAATCGGGCCGGTGGTTTTGGAGAAAATGACCAAAAACCAAACAGGCGATTTTAAAAAGACGACAGGTACGCGCCTGTCGTCTTTTTTTGACCAATTTTTTTTTTTTTTTTGACGAAAATTTAAAATTTCTCCAAACTCGATATATCATCTGGGGGTCCGAGGGGAGTCCAACGCAGAAGGTTTGGTTGAAATCGGGCCGGTGGTTTTGGAGAAAATGACCAAAAACCAAACAGGCGATTTTAAAAAGACGACAGGTACGCGCCTGTCGTTTTTTTTGACCAAATTTTTTTTTTTTTTTGACCAAAAATTTAAAATTTCTCCAAACTCGGATATATCATCTGGGGGTCCGAGGGGAGTCCAACGCAGAAGGTTTGGTTGAAATCGGGCCGGTGGTTTTGGAGAAAATGACCAAAAACCAAACAGGCGATTTTAAAAGACGACAGGTACGCGCCTGTCGTTTTTTTTTGACCAATTTTTTTTTTTTTTTTACCAAAAATTAAAATTTCTCCAAACTCGGATATATCATCTGGGGGTCCGAGGGGAGTCCAACGCAGAAGGTTTGGTTGAAATCGGGCCGGTGGTTTTGGAGAAAATGACCAAAAACCAAACAGGCGATTTTAAAAAGACGACAGGTACGCGCCTGTCGTTTTTTTTTGACCAAATTTTTTTTTTTTTTTGACCAAAAATTAAAATTTCTCCAAATTTCTCCAAACTCGGATATATCATCTGGGGGTCCGAGGGGAGTCCAACGCAGAAGGTTTGGTTGAAATCGGGCCGGTGGTTTTGGAGAAAATGACCAAAAACCAAACAGGCGATTTTAAAAAGACGACAGGTACGCGCCTGTCGTTTTTTTTTGACCAATTTTTTTTTTTTTTTGACCAAAAATTTAAAATTTCTCCAAACTCGATATATCATCTGGGGGTCCGAGGGGAGTCCAACGCAGAAGGTTTGGTTGAAATCGGGCCGGTGGTTTTGGAGAAAATGACCAAAAACCAAACAGGCGATTTTAAAAAGACGACAGGTACGCGCCTGTCTTTTTTTGACCAATTTTTTTTTTTTTTTTGACCAAAAATTAAAATTTCAATTTCTCCAAACTCGGATATATCATCTGGGGGTCCGAGGGGAGTCCAACGCAGAAGGTTTGGTTGAAATCGGGCCGGTGGTTTTGGAGAAAATGACCAAAAACCAAACAGGCGATTTTAAAAAGACGACAGGTACGCGCCTGTCGTTTTTTTTTGACCAATTTTTTTTTTTTTTTGACCAAAAATTAAAATTTCTTCAAATTTCTCCAAACTCGGATATATCATCTGGGGGTCCGAGGGGAGTCCAACGCAGAAGGTTTGGTTGAAATCGGGCCGGTGGTTTTGGAGAAAATGACCAAAAACCAAACAGGCGATTTTAAAAAGACGACAGGTACGCGCCTGTCGTCTTTTTTTTGACCAAATTTTTTTTTTTTTTTGACCAAAAATTAAAATTTCTCCAAATTTCTCCAAACTCGGATATATCATCTGGGGGTCCGAGGGGAGTCCAACGCAGAAGGTTTGGTTGAAATCGGGCCGGTGGTTTTGGAGAAAATGACCAAAAACCAAACAGGCGATTTTAAAAAGACGACAGGTACGCGCCTGTCTTTTTTTGACCAAATTTTTTTTTTTTTTTGACCAAAAATTAAAATTTCTCCAAATTTCTCCAAACTCGGATATATCATCTGGGGGTCCGAGGGGAGTCCAACGCAGAAGGTTTGGTTGAAATCGGGCCGGTGGTTTTGGAGAAAATGACCAAAAACCAAACAGGCGATTTTAAAAAGACGACAGGTACGCGCCTGTCGTCTTTTTTTGACCAAATTTTTTTTTTTTTTATACCAAAAATTAAAATTTCTCCAAACTCGGATATATCATCTGGGGGTCCGAGGGGAGTCCAACGCAGAAGGTTTGGTTGAAATCGGGCCGGTGGTTTTGGAGAAAATGACCAAAAACCAAACAGGCGATTTTAAAAAGACGACAGGTACGCGCCTGTCGTCTTTTTTTGACCAAATTTTTTTTTTTTTTTTGACCAAAAATTTAATTTTTTCCAAACTCGGATATATCATCTGGGGGTCCGAGGGGAGTCCAACGCAGAAGGTTTGGTTGAAATCGGGCCGGTGGTTTTGGAGAAAATGACCAAAAACCAAACAGGCGATTTTAAAAAGACGACAGGTACGCGCCTGTCGTCTTTTTTTGACCAAATTTTTTTTTTTTATATACCAAAAATTAAATTTTCTCCAAACTCGGATATATCATCTGGGGGTCCGAGGGGAGTCCAACGCAGAAGGTTTGGTTGAAATCGGGCCGGTGGTTTTGGAGAAAATGACCAAAAACCAAACAGGCGATTTTAAAAAGATGACAGGTACGCGCCTGTCGTCTTTTTTTGACCAAATTTTTTTTTTTTTTATACCAAAAATTAAAATTTCTCCAAACTCGGATATATCATCTGGGGGTCCGAGGGGAGTCCAACGCAGAAGGTTTGGTTGAAATCGGGCCGGTGGTTTTGGAGAAAATGACCAAAAACCAAACAGGCGATTTTAAAAAGACGACAGGTACGCGCCTGTCGTCTTTTTTTGACCAAATTTTTTTTTTTTTTTGACCAAAAATTAAAATTTCTCCAAATTTCTCCAAACTCGGATATATCATCTGGGGGTCCGAGGGGAGTCCAACGCAGAAGGTTTGGTTGAAATCGGGCCGGTGGTTTTGGAGAAAATGACCAAAAACCAAACAGGCGATTTTAAAAAGACGACAGGTACGCGCCTGTCGTCTTTTTTTGACCAAATTTTTTTTTTTTTTATACCAAAAATTAAATTTTCTCCAAACTCGGATATATCATCTGGGGGTCCGAGGGGAGTCCAACGCAGAAGGTTTGGTTGAAATCGGGCCGGTGGTTTTGGAGAAAATGACCAAAAACCAAACAGGCGATTTTAAAAAGACGACAGGTACGCGCCTGTCGTCTTTTTTTGACCAATTTTTTTTTTTTTTTATACCAAAAATTAAAATTTCTCCAAACTCGGATATATCATCTGGGGGTCCGAGGGGAGTCCAACGCAGAAGGTTTGGTTGAAATCGGGCCGGTGGTTTTGGAGAAAATGACCAAAAACCAAACAGGCGATTTTAAAAAGACGACAGGTACGCGCCTGTCGTCTTTTTTTGACCAAATTTTTTTTTTTTTTATACCAAAAATTAAAATTTCTCCAAACTCGGATATATCATCTGGGGGTCCGAGGGGAGTCCAACGCAGAAGGTTTGGTTGAAATCGGGCCGGTGGTTTTGGAGAAAATGACCAAAAACCAAACAGGCGTTTTTAAAAAGACGACAGGTACGCGCCTGTCGTCTTTTTTTGACCAAATTTTTTTTTTTTTTATACCAAAAATTAAATTTTCTCCAAACTCGGATATATCATCTGGGGGTCCGAGGGGAGTCCAACGCAGAAGGTTTGGTTGAAATCGGGCCGGTGGTTTTGGAGAAAATGACCAAAAACCAAACAGGCGATTTTAAAAAGACGACAGGTACGCGCCTGTCGTCTTTTTTTGACCAAATTTTTTTTTTTTTTTTTGACCAAAAATTTAATTTTTTCCAAACTCTGATATATCATCTGGGGGTCCGAGGGGAGTCCAACGCAGAAGGTTTGGTTGAAATCGGGCCGGTGGTTTTGGAGAAAATGACCAAAAACCAAACAGGCGATTTTAAAAAGACGACAGGTACGCGCCTGTCGTCTTTTTTAGACCAAATTTTTTTTTTTTTTTTTACCAAAAATTTAATTTTTTCCAAACTCTGATATATCATCTGGGGGTCCGAGGGGAGTCCAACGCAGAAGGTTTGGTTGAAATCGGGCCGGTGGTTCTGGAGAAAATGACCAAAAACCAAACAGGCGATTTTAAAAAGACGACAGGTACGCGCCTGTCGTCTTTTTTTGACCAAATTTTTTTTTTTTTTTTTTTTTGACCAAAAATTAAAATTTCTCCATATTTCTCCAAACTCGGATATATCATCTGGGGGTCTGAGGGGAGTCCAACGCAGAAGTTTTGGTTGAAATCGGGCCGGTGGTTTTGGAGAAAATGACCAAAAACCAAACAGGCGATTTTAAAAAGACGACAGGTACGCGCCTGTCGTTTTTTTTTTGACCAAATTTTTTTTTTTTTTTGACCAAAAATTAAAATTTCTCCAAATTTCTCCAAACTCGGATATATCATCTGGGGGTCCGAGGGGAGTCCAACGCAGAAGGTTTGGTTGAAATCGGGCCGGTGGTTTTGGAGAAAATGACCAAAAACCAAACAGGCGATTTTAAAAAGACGACAGGTACGCGCCTGTCGTCTTTTTTTGACCAAATTTTTTTTTTTTTTTTTGACCAAAAATTTAATTTTTTCCAAACTCGGATATATCATCTGGGGGTCCGAGGGGAGTCCAACGCAGAAGGTTTGGTTGAAATCGGGCCGGTGGTTTTGGAGAAAATGACCAAAAACCAAACAGGCGATTTTAAAAAGACGACAGGTACGCGCCTGTCGTCTTTTTTTGACCAAATTTTTTTTTTTTATATACCAAAAATTAAATTTTCTCCAAACTCGGATATATCATCTGGGGGTCCGAGGGGAGTCCAACGCAGAAGGTTTGGTTGAAATCGGGCCGGTGGTTTTGGAGAAAATGACCAAAAACCAAACAGGCGATTTTAAAAAGACGACAGGTACGCGCCTGTCGTCTTTTTTTGACCAATTTTTTTTTTTTTTTATACCAAAAATTAAAATTTCTCCAAACTCGGATATATCATATGGGGGTCCGAGGGGAGTCCAACGCAGAAGGTTTGGTTGAAATCGGGCCGGTGGTTTTGGAGAAAATGACCAAAAACCAAACAGGCGATTTTAAAAAGACGACAGGTACGCGCCTGTCGTCTTTTTTTGACCAAATTTTTTTTTTTTTTATACCAAAAATTAAAATTTCTCCAAACTCGGATATATCATCTGGGGGTCCGAGGGGAGTCCAACGCAGAAGGTTTGGTTGAAATCGGGCCGGTGGTTTTGGAGAAAATGACCAAAAACCAAACAGGCGATTTTAAAAAGACGACAGGTACGCGCCTGTCGTCTTTTTTTGACCAAATTTTTTTTTTTTTTTGACCAAAAATTAAAATTTCTCAAAATTTCTCCAAACTCGGATATATCATCTGGGGGTCCGAGGGGAGTCCAACGCAGAAGGTTTGGTTGAAATCGGGCCGGTGGTTTTGGAGAAAATGACCAAAAACCAAACAGGCGATTTTAAAAAGACGACAGGTACGCGCCTGTCGTCTTTTTTTGACCAAATTTTTTTTTTTTTTATACCAAAAATTAAATTTTCTCCAAACTCGGATATATCATCTGGGGGTCCGAGGGGAGTCCAACGCAGAAGGTTTGGTTGAAATCGGGCCGGTGGTTTTGGAGAAAATGACCAAAAACCAAACAGGCGATTTTAAAAAGACGACAGGTACGCGCCTGTCGTCTTTTTTTGACCAATTTTTTTTTTTTTTTATACCAAAAATTAAAATTTCTCCAAACTCGGATATATCATCTGGGGGTCCGAGGGGAGTCCAACGCAGAAGGTTTGGTTGAAATCGGGCCGGTGGTTTTGGAGAAAATGACCAAAAACCAAAAAGGCGATTTTAAAAAGACGACAGGTACGCGCCTGTCGTCTTTTTTTGACCAAATTTTTTTTTTTTTTATACCAAAAATTAAAATTTCTCCAAACTCGGATATATCATCTGGGGGTCCGAGGGGAGTCCAACGCAGAAGGTTTGGTTGAAATCGGGCCGGTGGTTTTGGAGAAAATGACCAAAAACCAAACAGGCGATTTTAAAAAGACGACAGGTACGCGCCTGTCGTCTTTTTTTGACCAAATTTTTTTTTTTTTTTGACCAAAAATTAAAATTTCTCCAAATTTCTCCAAACTCGGATATATCATCTGGGGGTCCGAGGGGAGTCCAACGCAGAAGGTTTGGTTGAAATCGGGCCGGTGGTTTTGGAGAAAATGACCAAAAACCAAACAGGCGATTTTAAAAAGACGACAGGTACGCGCCTGTCGTCTTTTTTTGACCAAATTTTTTTTTTTTTTATACCAAAAATTAAAATTTCTCCAAACTCGGATATATCATCTGGGGGTCCGAGGGGAGTCCAACGCAGAAGGTTTGGTTGAAATCGGGCCGGTGGTTTTGGAGAAAATGACCAAAAACCAAACAGGCGTTTTTAAAAAGACGACAGGTACGCGCCTGTCGTCTTTTTTTGACCAAATTTTTTTTTTTTTTATACCAAAAATTAAAATTTCTCCAAACTCGGATATATCATCTGGGGGTCCGAGGGGAGTCCAACGCAGAAGGTTTGGTTGAAATCGGGCCGGTGGTTTTGGAGAAAATGACCAAAAACCAAACAGGCGATTTTAAAAAGACGACAGGTACGCGCCTGTCGTCTTTTTTTGACCAAATTTTTTTTTTTTTTTTTGACCAAAAATTTAATTTTTTCCAAACTCTGATATATCATCTGGGGGTCCGAGGGGAGTCCAACGCAGAAGGTTTGGTTGAAATCGGGCCGGTGGTTCTGGAGAAAATGACCAAAAACCAAACAGGCGATTTTAAAAAGACGACAGGTACGCGCCTGTCGTCTTTTTTTGACCAAATTTTTTTTTTTTTTTTTTTTTTACCAAAAATTAAAATTTCTCCAAATTTCTCCAAACTCGGATATATCATCTGGGGGTCCGAGGGGAGTCCAACGCAGAAGGTTTGTTTGAAATCGGGCCGGTGGTTTTGGAGAAAATGACCAAAAACCAAACAGGCGATTTTAAAAAGACGACAGGTGGGAGTCACGTGATCAGCTGGACAAGATGGCGGCTTAGGTCGGATTCGCTCCACCCAGCATTGCTATTTTTATTGATTTCCACCGTTGTGACAACTATTACTTTTCTCTTTTGAGTGCACCACTGACTATAAATACGCCATGACGGATTCGAGCAAGAAATTTGAGCCAGGGCTTGCTGTAAAGACGAGAGGGATGTCCGACATGGAGGCCATTGCGGAAGCGGTACTTGAAAAACAACGTGGCTACCTGGAGACACGCTTCGACAAACTTCAGCAGATGGGAGAAGACACGGAGGCAAAATTGGGAGCCATTCAAGCTGATTTATTTTCTCTGAACGAGAGTATCGGCTCCGTTAATGTGGAACTGGACAAAGTACGGTCGGATGTTGAAAGTAACCGTGGGAAGCTAACCAGCTACGAGGCCACGTTGGAGACCATGCAATTTAAGCTAGCGGACATGGAGGATCGGAGCAGGCGCTGCAATGTCCGCGTCATCGGGCTACCAGAAGGGATCGAAGGGTCCAACGCGGTCCAGTACCTCACAAAATCGCTGCCGAAGTGGTTCCCCACCCTGGGCAATCTAGACGGCGAAATCATGCGTGCTCACCGAGTGTACAGTGACAACAGAAAGAGATCCGGGCCCCGCACTCTAATCTTTAATACGCTCCGGTACACGACACGCCAACTTATCCTTCGTGCAGCAAAGAAATCCCCGCTCACAATGAATGGACGGCCGGTTCGCTTTTCACCCGACTACAGCGGCTACACTGTCAAACGGCGACAAGCTTTCACTCAAGCCATGAACATGGCCCGAGCCAAAGGAGTGGAGTTCTTCCTGCTCTACCCCGCCACACTGAAAGTCAAAGCGGCCGGCAAAACGGAGGCTTTTCAGTCCGCGGAGGAGGCCGAGGATTTCATCAGCTCCCTCCCGGCGCCGCGAGTCCCACCTGCGGCTGGGAATGACGACTTGGTACCTGGACAACCAGACGAAGCTGCGGGCTAACCATATCGGAACTGAATCATTCTACACGGTGCCTGGATTAAAGCGCTGATCATCACTCAGAGCTTCTACCACAGTATGGTTTGTTAATCAGAGTGTGCGACAGGTTTTCCTTTTTCCTTTCTTTTTATTATCAGCGAGATGTGACATCTCTAGCCTGCCTTGCATCAGCAGTTAATTTATAATCATTATTTTTTTTTATATTTTGATGCTTAAGCTACAGGCTCTTGTTTTCATTCTCTAAGAACAGTACTGAGCACACCGCCACTTTATTTTTGTGTTTTGTTTTGGACATAGTTTGCTGCTTGGTTAGTCATGGTCACTGCCAGCAGGAATGATGAGGACAATCTAACTTAAGGCTAACCCTTGCACTTGGTCATCTCTAAGTTATGTTTACTATGGACTCAGTTCATCTTATTGCTCAAGTGTCGCTGCTCCTCCTTTTTTTTTTTCTTTAATTCTAAACTTTCCGGCCTTTGTTATTTGCTCACCAATTTAAGCTGCGTTAAGTATGAGTGCCGGGCATGGAAGTAACGCTAACACAAGACACTCCTAGAATCTTGTTGTTGTTGTTTTCCTCTCTTTTCTTTCTTTTTTTTCAGTATTAAGTAAGGAAAGTAAGTTAGTTATCTCTGCTGGTAGCAGCTCATCCTGTCCTGATATCAACGGTTTTGTTTATTATTTGCTGGGTTTGAGGTTGAAGGTTGAACCTTTGCAGCCCCATATCCATACTAGATCACGGATCAACATATGAGGGTTTTATTATTATTTTTTGGCTTAGTTATTTTGAGCCTTAATGTTCATGGGGTTTTACATGTTATGTTGTTTTTCGGGCACCATCAAGGGGTAATGGGGGGTAAGGCACACACATTTTGTACGCTTATCTGTCAGTGTGGGTCAGTTTACCACAACTGCTGGCTCTATATTTTATCTTTGGGTACATGGTCGTTAACTTTGAGTTCAGCATGCAGTAATGGGTGATTTATCCGTTTTGGTTTGGAATTGCGATGGGTTAAATACACCACACAAGAGGACCAGCGTCCTTACTCTTTTGCGTCGGCGGAAAATTGACCTGGCTCTCCTACAGGAGACACACTTGTTAAGCAGAGACTCGGGTCGGATGGCCAACAGATTTTACCACACAATTGCTTCCTCTTCAGCTGAAACGAAAAGTAAAGGAGTAGCTATTGTTTGTAAACGTAATCTAAATATTAAGGTGTTGGATGTATGGGCGGACACCGCAGGAAGGATAGCAGTAGCCAAGGTGGAATTGTATGGGAGGAAGGTAGCTGTTATTTCTGCTTACGCTCCAAACAGATTTGACAAGACTTTCTATGACATGCTTACACAGAAGTTGTTAGAACTACCTGAATATTCTCTCATTGTGGGGGCAGATATGAATGCGGTGTGGCATACAGATGATCGATCTAGCTTAAGCGCCTCCAAAGATCAACAGCTAGCAACTGCAGCTTTACAGTCATGGGCCAAGACCCTTGGCCTGATAGATGTATGGCGTTCCTTCAATCCAACCATGAAAGATTACTCCTTTTTTTCAGCCAGACATAAATCATTTTCACGGATAGATTTTCTTTTCACTTCACCACAACTTTTTCAAAAAATAAATGATGCTGCCTTACTACCTATTGCATTATCAGACCACAAAGGAGTATTTTGCTGTGCAACCTTGGGCTGCTTATCCAAACGTGCTGCTAGGTGGCGCTTTAATACCACTTTGTTAAAAAATGATGATTATAAATCTCAGTTTTTGTCCCATCTAAAGGAATTTTTGGACTTTAATTTAGGCTCAGTCAATGACCCCAGGATTTTATGGGATGCAGTCAAAGGGTTTATACGAAGTAACGCCATCCGTTTTGCCTCAAATCTGCGTAAGGATAGAACAGCCAAATTACAAGCTTTGGAAGCTGACTTGGCTAGAATAGAATTGACTTTACAAAATAACTATTCCCAACAGGTTGAATTACAACGGGAAATCATTAAAAAGGAAATTAATAATATTTTAAAACAACAGTCAGAATTCCTGATACATAGGACTAGACAGCGTTACTATTTTCAGGGGTCTAGACCCAGCCATCTCTTAGCTTCCAAAATAAGGACCAACGAATACTTTGCTGACATTCCTTCTGTCAGGTCAACAACAGGCCAAATTCTGACTGATCCTAAGCAGGTGAATGAGACCTTTCGCACATATTATTCTAATTTATACCAATCAGAGATACAGTTGGATAGAGATAAGTGTCAGAACTTCCTTGGCCAACTAGATCTACCACAATTGGCAGTGGCTGACTCTACGCATCTGGACGCACCCGTATCACTGGAAGAACTTAAGGCAGCAGCTCTTGACATGCAAAGAAACAAATCTCCAGGGTTTGATGGAATACCTCCAGAGGTATATGTGGAATTCTGGGACATGCTGAGTCCGCTACTTCTAGACATGATCATGACATCTATAGACAAAGGAAGTTTTTCACGAGATGTCAATATAGCTCTAATATCCTTACTCTTAAAGAAAGATAAGGACCCTGTAGACTGCAGTAGTTATAGACCTCTCAGTTTATTAAACGCAGATCTTAAAATATATGCAAAGGTGCTATCCAGACGCATTCAGAATCACATGCCGACATTAGTCAGTTGTGATCAGACTGGATTTATAAAGTCTAGGCTAGCTGCAGACAATGTCAGACGACTTCTCCATATAGTAGATGCAGCAGTAGACAAAACAGCACCAGCTGCAGTGCTATCCCTTGACGCTATGAAAGCCTTTGATAGGCTGGAGTGGTCCTTTTTGTGGGCGGTCTTAGGAAAAATGGGTTTCGGAAATAACTTTATTCATATGATAAAGGTCCTGTATTCAAATCCCTCAGCTCTGGTACTCACCGGGCAACTCTCCTCTGCGCTGTTCCCTGTCACCAGATCGTCCCGACAGGGCTGTCCCCTGTCACCGGCACTTTTTGCACTTTCTCTCGAGCCACTAGCTCAGATGATTCGTCAGTCCCCCAATGTGCATCCTATTTCAGTTCGTGATTCAAATCACCACGTATCATTGTATGCTGATGACGTGTTGGTTTTTATGGAGAAGCCACTACAATCTATACCGAACTTACTGTCCATTTGTGAAGAATTTAGCTGTCTCTCAGGTTTTAAGATAAACTGGACCAAATCTGCGTTACTCCCCCTTAATGATTCGGCTAAAGGGTTGCAATTTCCAGTTGGCATCCCAGTTGTCCAGGATTTTAAATACCTCGGAATACAAATTTTTCCGTCCTTGAACCGTATTGTAACGCACAACTACTCAAAAACATTTAATAAAGTTAAAGCAGACTTGGATAGGTGGATGAGTCTCCCTAACTCTCTTAGAGCCCGTGTCTCTATAGTCAAAATGAACATTTTACCCAGGATTAATTTTATCAGCTCAATGATTCCCCTCTCTCCTCCTGTCAATTATTGGAACAAAATACATTCTTGTGTGTCTCAATTTATTTGGAACAGAAAGCGCCCGCGCCTTAAACTGTCCATCACACAAAGAGGAGTGGCCAGTGGTGGCTTATCTGTACCAAACTTTAAGTTTTATTTCTGGTCATTCGTACTTAGACCATTACTTGTGTGGCGTGACTCTGATGCCTCAGTTTCCTGGCGCAGGCTAGAAGAAAACTGTGTGAGACCCTGGAACTTGCAGGAGGTTCTTTTTGCTAACATATCCAATAAACAATGCCAATTACGTTTTGGTCCAATAGTCTCACAACTCATTCAGACATGGCGTGCGGCTGAGCTTCAGTGTAAAATCTCCTGTAAGTGGCATACACTCACACCAATCTTTAACAACAATGGCCTATTAATCGGAGGGAGACCGATCTCTTGTGCTGCCTGGTGTAACAGTAATATTCGCACTTTAGACAAGGTATATAGTGACACTGGGCTGCGCACCTTTCAAGATATTAGAGACAGGCACAATTTGCCTGCAAACTCGTTCTTCTTCTATCTGCAACTTAGATCATCTTTACAGGCGCATGGTGCTCCGGTACAACAACCATTATCCATTCACCCACTATACAAAGTACTTGCCACTCGAATCAAAAAGAGAGGGTTAGTATCCGCACTTTATCATTTCTTCCTGGAGGCCTCCTATACTGAACTACCACTTGACAGAATATGGAGGTATGATTGCCCTAATTTGGACTCTGATTTTGATTGGTCACAGGTCTGGGCAAATATTAGAGAGGCTTCCCGCAACCCCGACCACCAGCAGATCCACTTTAACTATGTACACAGAACATATTTGACCCCTCGCAAACTCCATTGTATGAAGTTGATAACTGATCCCTTGTGTAGCCTATGTTCTATGAAGGCCTCTGGCACTTTTTTGCATATGATGTGGAACTGCCCTCCGGTTTCACAGTTCTGGTCCAAGGTGGCAGCCAAGCTTTCTGAATTAGTATCAGTGACCATACCAGTGACTATAACTGTCCTTTTGCTAATTGATCTGTCACAAGTTAATATTACTAAACTTAAAAAGCGCACTGTACTAGCTGGCTTAACAGCTGCCAAGAAGTTGATAGCCTTAAGATGGAAACCTCCCCATTCTCTCACCATCAGACACTGGGCACTTACTTTCCTAGATGTAATTTATCTAGAACTGTCAACTGCTAGAATTAATGGCGCTAGTGAGGCTTCCATAAACAACTGGCGTGCAGCAGCTGACGCACTGAAAGAACTTATAAGATAAGCTCAATGAGACTCTAACCTTGTTTTTCCTGAATGGGTTGTGTGCGTGTGTGTCACGTCAGATCTATACTCCATAGGGTGCTAGAGAGCGTACCACTGTGAGTGTGCTGTTGGGGTTGGGGTGGGGGGTGGTGCCCATTTTCCTTTTCCTTTTTTCTCTCTTTTTTTTTTTTTTTTTTTTTTTTTTTTCTTCTTCTATTTTTTACTTATTTTTATATTATTTTTATGCACATTTGTTTTGGTTTTTCTTGCACCTTATTGAAGTGCAAGGTTACACTATCACTATTATTATTTTTTTTGATTTAGTTACAGTAAATTTTTGTACTGTCTCTATTGTCATTAATGAGTCATGTTTCTTGGTTGTAACTTGTATTCTTTAAATAAACATTTGATCACAAAAAAAAAAAAAAAGACGACAGGTACGCGCCTGTCGTCTTTTTTTGACCAAATTTTTTTTTTTTATACCAAAAATTAAAATTTCTCCAAACTCGGATATATCATCTGGGGGTCCGAGGGGAGTCCAACGCAGAAGGTTTGGTTGAAATCGGGCCGGTGGTTTTGGAGAAAATGACCAAAAACCAAACAGGCGATTTTAAAAAGACGACAGGTACGCGCCTGTCTTTTTTTGACCAAATTTTTTTTTTTTTTTTGACCAAAAATTAAAATTTCTCCAAACTCGGATATATCATCTGGGGGTCCGAGGGGAGTCCAACGCAGAAGGTTTGGTTGAAATCGGGCCGGTGGTTTTGGAGAAAATGACCAAAAACCAAACAGGCGATTTTAAAAAGACGACAGGTACGCGCCTGTCGTCTTTTTTTGACCAATTTTTTTTTTTTTTTATACCAAAAATTAAAATTTCTCCAAACTCGGATATATCATCTGGGGGTCCGAGGGGAGTCCAACGCAGAAGGTTTGGTTGAAATCTGGCCGGTGGTTTTGGAGAAAATGACCAAAAACCAAACAGGCGATTTTAAAAAGACGACAGGTACGCGCCTGTCGTCTTTTTTTGACCAAATTTTTTTTTTTTTTATACCAAAAATTAAAATTTCTCCAAACTCGGATATATCATCTGAGGGTCCGAGGGGAGTCCAACGCAGAAGGTTTGGTTGAAATCGGGCCGGTGGTTTTGGAGAAAATGACCAAAAACCAAACAGGCGATTTTAAAAAGACGACAGGTACGCGCCTGTCGTCTTTTTTTGACCAAATTTTTTTTTTTTTTGACCAAAAATTAAAATTTCTCCAAACTCGGATATATCATCTGGGGGTCCGAGGGGAGTCCAACGCAGAAGGTTTGGTTGAAATCGGGCCGGTGGTTTTGGAGAAAATGACCAAAAACCAAACAGGCGATTTTAAAAAGACGACAGGTACGCGCCTGTCTTTTTTTGACCAATTTTTTTTTTTTTTTTGACCAAAAATTAAAATTTCTCCAAACTCGGATATATCATCTGGGGGTCCGGGGGGAGTCCAACGCAGAAGGTTTGGTTGAAATCGGGCCGGTGGTTTTGGAGAAAATGACCAAAAACCAAACAGGCGATTTTAAAAAGACGACAGGTACGCGCCTGTCGTCTTTTTTTGACCAATTTTTTTTTTTTTTTATACCAAAAATTAAAATTTCTCCAAACTCGGATATATCATCTGGGGGTCCGAGGGGAGTCCAACGCAGAAGGTTTGGTTGAAATCGGGCCGGTGGTTTTGGAGAAAATGACCAAAAACCAAACAGGCGATTTTAAAAGGACGACAGGTACGCGCCTGTCGTCTTTTTTTGACCAAATTTTTTTTTTTTTTTTGACCAAAAATTTAATTTTTTCCAAACTCTGATATATCATCTGGGGGTCCGAGGGGAGTCCAACGCAGAAGGTTTGGTTGAAATCGGGCCGGTGGTTTTGGAGAAAATGACCAAAAACCAAACAGGCGATTTTAAAAAGACGACAGGTACGCGCCTGTCGTCTTTTTTTGACCAAATTTTTTTTTTTTTGAGCAAAAATTAAAATTTCTCCAAACTCGGATATATCATCTGGGGGTCCGAGGGGAGTCCAACGCAGAAGGTTTGGTTGAAATCGGGCCGGTGGTTTTGGAGAAAATGACCAAAAACCAAACAGGCGATTTTAACCCTCTGGAGTCCCTGGACGCGCCCCCGCGTCTTTATCACGTGACAGATTAATGACGACGTAGCAGCAAGACGCAGCCTTGTCCCAGCTGTGTCTCAACTTGTGTCGAAAGTGCTGACCACAAACTATATATCCGTTTTTAAATTGTGTTGATAGGCCAAATAAAACCAGATTTATTATATATTATTTACGCCATACTTTTTCCTGAATATTTTCGTCACGTTCGGTGCATTTTGAGACCGGAAAAGTGAGCTATTAAGTGTGACGAAAGTGCTGGCAGCTTGCCAAAAAAAAAAAAAAAAAAAAACCATGACAACCTCTCTAATACATCCATGCCTCTCTCCTATTGGTGGAAAAATGCACCACATCGATCAATCAAAAAATAGCATGGCAAAGCCCGGCATTTAGTTGCTGGGGAAAAAGGGAAAGTTGTGGGAGTTACGGCGGCGATTGATAGAGACAGAGATAGTGATAGTGAGTTTTGAGATTGGAGTGATTTGTGACATTTAGCGTATTTTGAGTGCATAGTTAGTGTGTAGTGGTTTAGTGTAGTGTGTAGTGTCGTGTGTTTAGTGATTAGTGCAGTCGTTTTTTTGTTTTTTGTGACAAAACAATGAGGCGGCTGATGAATGTGGAGCGGGCGGCGGAGCTCTTCTTCGAGCTGGACGGAGCGGAGGGAGACGCCGCGGAGCCCGAGTCTGACTCTGAGCCGGAGAGTGCGGACTTTGACGACGAAGTGGATGATCCCTCGTTTGTTTTGGAGGAGGAGAGAAAGGAAGAGGAGCCTCCGACGTGTGTACGGAGTCGGAGATCCGCCCAGAGGACGGGACGGCGCTTCACGCCCACCAGGGCCGGTCCCCGCTGCCAGCAGCAGAGCCACGCAGCAGAGCCACGCAGCAGCTCTGAGCCCTGGAAGACGGAGGAGGATGCTGACGCTGCCCCAGCAGTAAGCAGGTTCCAGCCTCACAGACCACCAGGAGTCCAGGTAGAGACACTTTCCCCCCACAGTCCAAAAGACCTTTTTCTTTTGTTTTTTGCCACTGACACAGTCAATACCATCTGCAGCAACACCAACAAAAATGCTGCAAAAAACAAAGAGTCAGGGAAAAAATACAAGTGGACTGACATAGAGAAGGAGGACCTGTATGAGTTTTTTGGTCTCCTGATCTATATGTCATTGGTGTCGCTGCCGAGTCTCCAGGACTACTGGAGACAGAATCACATTTTGTCGGTGCCACTCCCAGCCAAAGTGATGACCAGAGACAGGTTCAGGTCCATATTCTGGAACCTCCACCTCAGTGATCCTGAGGAGGATGCAGAGAACGACAGGAAGAAGGGAACACCAGGCCATGACAAGCTGTTCAGAGTCAGGCCTCTGTATGATGACATCCTCCTTGCCTGCCAGTCTTATTACCACCCGAGGAGGGAGCTGTCAGTGGATGAAAGGATGGTGGCAACTAAGGCAAAGACCGGCATGACACAATACATGAAAGACAAGCCAACTAAATGGGGGATGAAACTTTTTGTATTGGCTGAGTCAAGCAGTGGCTACACCATCAGGTTCAGCATTTACACAGGGAAGGCTGTAACTGCAAGTGAACATGGGCTGTGTTATGATGTAGTCATGGACCTCATTCAGCCATCCTGTCTTGGCACTGGGTACCATATCTACATGGACAATTTCTACACCAGCCCCAAACTGTTCATGGACCTGGCCAGCATGAAGTTCGGAGCATGTGGCACCTACAGGGAGAACAGAAGAGGATGCCCCAGAGGGAGGGAAAATGCTCTCTCCAAAAAATGCAGAAGAGGATCAGTGAGATGGATCAGAGAGGGGCCACTGGTTTTTGTGAAGTGGATGGATACACGGGAGGTGTCTGTGTGCTCCACCATCCATCCTGCATTTTCAGGTGAGACAGTGCAGAGAAGAGTGAAGGATGGAGATGGACGCTGGGCTGTGAGAGACATCCCCTGTCCCACTCCAATCATGGCCTACAACAAGAGCATGGGTGGGGTCGACCTGTCAGACCAACTCATCCAGTACTACTCCACCCACAGAAAAACTGCTCGCTGGTACCGGACCGTGTTGCTGCACTTCCTGGACATTGCAACAACAAATGCCTTCATCTTGCACCGTGAGATGAGCAATGCCAAGCAGGTGCAGCCCATGACACACAAAGACTTCATGGTGGAGCTGGTGTCTCAGCTTTGTGGCATGGACAAAGCAGGTGTTCCCCAGAGCAGGAGGGGTGATCACATTCCTGTGCCCATCACCACAGCCACAGATGCTGGCCAAAAAGCCACCAAAGGCAGACTGAAGTGTAAGCGCTGCCTTCAGGTGGACAACAGGAGGAGTGACACACCCTGGAAGTGTCAGGCCTGTGATGTGCCCCTCTGTCTTGTGGTGGACAGGAACTGTTTCTTTGAGTGGCACAAATAATTTGTGTGTCATTTGGGAGTTATGACATTGTTTTGTAAATAGTTGTACAAAAAACGCCTAAGGCATTGCCTGCATTTTAATGTAAATAGTGGTAAATTTGTCTGTTCTGTGCTAAAATTGTACAAAGGTTTTGAATTTCACAATTTATATTTGCATTATAAGTTATAAAAGTGGTTGGTTAAACATATTTGTGGTTTTCACAAATAAAAATATAACTTTTTTCTACTCGGATTTTATGTTTTCTGTGTGATTTTAGGTCCACTGTGTTAGTATAGTATATCAAAATGGAAAAATAACTGTAAATCCACACAGGTGAGGTTGTGCTGAAAACAATGACACCACACAAGGCAAGGTAAACAGTTTTTAAGGTGAAATATAAAGGTAAAATCAAAAGTAGTCAAAAACGGCCGATTTTACCCTAGACTCCAGAGGGTTAAAAGGACGACAGGAACGCGCCTGTCGTCTTTTTTTGACCAAATTTTTTTTTTTTTTTGACCAAAAATTTAATTTTTTCCAAACTCTGATATATCATCTGGGGGTCCGAGGGGAGTCCAACGCAGAAGGTTTGGTTGAAATCGGGCCGGTGGTTTTGGAGAAAATGACCAAAAACCAAACAGGCGATTTTAAAAAGACGACAGGTACGCGCTTGTCTTTTTTTGACCAATTTTTTTTTTTTTTTGACCAAAAATTAAAATTTCTCCAAACTCGGATATATCATCTGGGGGTCCGAGGGGAGTCCAACGCAGAAGGTTTGGTTGAAATCGGGCCTGTGGTTTTGGAGAAAATGACCAAAAACCAAACAGGCGATTTTAAAAAGACGACAGGTACACGCCTGTCGTCTTTTTTTGACCAAATTTTTTTTTTTTTTATACCAAAAATTAAAATTTCTCCAAACTCGGATATATCATCTGGGGGTCCGAGGGGAGTCCAACGCAGAAGGTTTGGTTGAAATCGGGCCGGTGGTTTTGGAGAAAATGACCAAAAACCAAACAGGCGATTTTAAAAAGACGACAGGTACGCGCCTGTCGTCTGTTTTTGACCAAATTTTTTTTTTTTTTATACCAAAAATTAAAATTTCTCCAAACTCGGATATATCATCTGGGGGTCCGAGGGGAGTCCAACGCAGAAGGTTTGGTTGAAATCGGGCCGGTGGTTTTGGAGAAAATGACCAAAAACCAAACAGGCGATTTTAAAAAGACGACAGGTACGGGCCTGTCGTCTTTTTTTGACCAAATTTTTTTTTTTTTTTGACCAAAAATTAAAATTTCTCCAAATTTCTCCAAACTCGGATATATCATCTGGGGGTCCGAGGGGAGTCCAACGCAGAAGGTTTGGTTGAAATCGGGCCGGTGGTTTTGGAGAAAATGACCAAAAACCAAACAGGCGATTTTAAAAAGACGACAGGTACGCGCCTGTCGTCTTTTTTTGACCAATTTTTTTTTTTTTTTATACCAAAAATTAAAATTTCTCCAAACTCGGATATATCATCTGGGGGTCCGAGGGGAGTCCAACGCAGAAGGTTTGGTTGAAATCGGGCCGGTGGTTTTGGAGAAAATGACCAAAAACCAAACAGGCGATTTTAAAAAGAGGACAGGTACGCGCCTGTCGTCTTTTTTTGACCAATTTTTTTTTTTTTTTATACCAAAAATTAAAATTTCTCCAAACTCGGATATATCATCTGGGGGTCCGAGGGGAGTCCAACGCAGAAGGTTTGGTTGAAATCGGGCCGGTGGTTTTGGAGAAAATGACCAAAAACCAAACAGGCGATTTTAAAAAGACGA
The DNA here is from genome assembly GCF_905171665.1 of Trachurus trachurus. Taxonomy (NCBI): domain Eukaryota; kingdom Metazoa; phylum Chordata; class Actinopteri; order Carangiformes; family Carangidae; genus Trachurus; species Trachurus trachurus. The sequence continues at coordinate 16,596 of NW_028155171.1, read as the reverse complement.
CAGGTACGCGCCTGTCGTCTGTTTTTGACCAAATTTTTTTTTTTTTTATACCAAAAATTAAAATTTCTCCAAACTCGGATATATCATCTGGGGGTCCGAGGGGAGTCCAACGCAGAAGGTTTGGTTGAAATCGGGCCGGTGGTTTTGGAGAAAATGACCAAAAACCAAACAGGCGATTTTAAAAAGACGACAGGTACGGGCCTGTCGTCTTTTTTTGACCAAATTTTTTTTTTTTTTTGACCAAAAATTAAAATTTCTCCAAATTTCTCCAAACTCGGATATATCATCTGGGGGTCCGAGGGGAGTCCAACGCAGAAGGTTTGGTTGAAATCGGGCCGGTGGTTTTGGAGAAAATGACCAAAAACCAAACAGGCGATTTTAAAAAGACGACAGGTACGCGCCTGTCGTCTTTTTTTGACCAATTTTTTTTTTTTTTTATACCAAAAATTAAAATTTCTCCAAACTCGGATATATCATCTGGGGGTCCGAGGGGAGTCCAACGCAGAAGGTTTGGTTGAAATCGGGCCGGTGGTTTTGGAGAAAATGACCAAAAACCAAACAGGCGATTTTAAAAAGAGGACAGGTACGCGCCTGTCGTCTTTTTTTGACCAATTTTTTTTTTTTTTTATACCAAAAATTAAAATTTCTCCAAACTCGGATATATCATCTGGGGGTCCGAGGGGAGTCCAACGCAGAAGGTTTGGTTGAAATCGGGCCGGTGGTTTTGGAGAAAATGACCAAAAACCAAACAGGCGATTTTAAAAAGACGACAGGTACGCGCCTGTCGTCTTTTTTTGACCAAATTTTTTTTTTTTTTATACCAAAAATTAAAATTTCTCCAAACTCGGATATATCATCTGGGGGTCCGAGGGGAGTCCAACGCAGAAGGTTTGGTTGAAATCGGGCCGGTGGTTTTGGAGAAAATGACCAAAAACCAAACAGGCGATTTTAAAAAGACGACAGGTACGCGCCTGTCGTCTGTTTTTGACCAAATTTTTTTTTTTTTTATACCAAAAATTAAAATTTCTCCAAACTCGGATATATCATCTGGGGGTCCGAGGGGAGTCCAACGCAGAAGGTTTGGTTGAAATCGGGCCGGTGGTTTTGGAGAAAATGACCAAAAACCAAACAGGCGATTTTAAAAAGACGACAGGTACGGGCCTGTCGTCTTTTTTTGACCAAATTTTTTTTTTTTTTTGACCAAAAATTAAAATTTCTCCAAATTTCTCCAAACTCGGATATATCATCTGGGGGTCCGAGGGGAGTCCAACGCAGAAGGTTTGGTTGAAATCGGGCCGGTGGTTTTGGAGAAAATGACCAAAAACCAAACAGGCGATTTTAAAAAGACGACAGGTACGCGCCTGTCGTCTTTTTTTGACCAATTTTTTTTTTTTTTTATACCAAAAATTAAAATTTCTCCAAACTCGGATATATCATCTGGGGGTCCGAGGGGAGTCCAACGCAGAAGGTTTGGTTGAAATCGGGCCGGTGGTTTTGGAGAAAATGACCAAAAACCAAACAGGCGATTTTAAAAAGAGGACAGGTACGCGCCTGTCGTCTTTTTTTGACCAATTTTTTTTTTTTTTTATACCAAAAATTAAAATTTCTCCAAACTCGGATATATCATCTGGGGGTCCGAGGGGAGTCCAACGCAGAAGGTTTGGTTGAAATCGGGCCGGTGGTTTTGGAGAAAATGACCAAAAACCAAACAGGCGATTTTAAAAAGACGACAGGTACGCGCCTGTCGTCTTTTTTTGACCAAATTTTTTTTTTTTTTATACCAAAAATTAAAATTTCTCCAAACTCGGATATATCATCTGGGGGTCCGAGGGGAGTCCAACGCAGAAGGTTTGGTTGAAATCGGGCCGGTGGTTTTGGAGAAAATGACCAAAAACCAAACAGGCGATTTTAAAAAGACGACAGGTACGGGCCTGTCGTCTTTTTTTGACCAATTTTTTTTTTTTTTTTTGACCAAAAATTAAAATTTCTCCAAATTTCTCCAAACTCGGATATATCATCTGGGGGTCCGAGGGGAGTCCAACGCAGAAGGTTTGGTTGAAATCGGGCCGGTGGTTTTGGAGAAAATGACCAAAAACCAAACAGGCGATTTTAAAAAGACGACAGGTACGCGCCTGTCGTCTTTTTTTGACCAAATTTTTTTTTTTTTTTTTGACCAAAAATTTAATTTTTTCCAAACTCGGATATATCATCTGGGGGTCCGAGGGGAGTCCAACGCAGAAGGTTTGGTTGAAATCGGGCCGGTGGTTTTGGAGAAAATGACCAAAAACCAAACAGGCGATTTTAAAAAGACGACAGGTACGCGCCTGTCGTCTTTTTTTGACCAAATTTTTTTTTTTTTTTATACCAAAAATTAAAATTTCTCCAAACTCGGATATATCATCTGGGGGTCCGAGGGGAGTCCAACGCAGAAGGTTTGGTTGAAATCGGGCCGGTGGTTTTGGAGAAAATGACCAAAAACCAAACAGGCGATTTTAAAAAGACGACAGGTACGCGCCTGTCGTCTTTTTTTGACCAAATTTTTTTTTTTTTTATACCAAAAATTAAAATTTCTCCAAACTCGGATATATCATCTGGGGGTCCGAGGGGAGTCCAACGCAGAAGGTTTGGTTGAAATCGGGCCGGTGGTTTTGGAGAAAATGACCAAAAACCAAACAGGCGATTTTAAAAAGACGACAGGTACGGGCTTGTCGTCTTTTTTTGACCAAATTTTTCTTTTTTTTTTGACCAAAAATTAAAATTTCTCCAAATTTCTCCAAACTCGGATATATCATCTGGGGGTCCGAGGGGAGTCCAACGCAGAAGGTTTGGTTGAAATCGGGCCGGTGGTTTTGGAGAAAATGACCAAAAACCAAACAGGCGATTTTAAAAAGAGGACAGGTACGCGCCTGTCGTCTTTTTTTGACAATTTTTTTTTTTTTTTTATACCAAAAATTAAAATTTCTCCAAACTCGGATATATCATCTGGGGGTCCGAGGGGAGTCCAACGCAGAAGGTTTGGTTGAAATCGGGCCGGTGGTTTTGGAGAAAATGACCAAAAACCAAACAGGCGATTTTAAAAAGACGACAGGTACGCGCCTGTCGTCTTTTTTTGACCAAATTTTTTTTTTTTTTTTGACCAAAAATTTAATTTTTTCCAAACTCTGATATATCATCTGGGGGTCCGAGGGGAGTCCAACGCAGAAGGTTTGGTTGAAATCGGGCCGGTGGTTTTGGAGAAAATGACCAAAAACCAAACAGGCGATTTTAAAAAGACGACAGGTACGCGCCTGTCGTCTTTTTTTGACCAAATTTTTTTTTTTTTTTTTGACCAAAAATTTAATTTTTTCCAAACTCGGATATATCATCTGGGGGTCCGAGGGGAGTCCAACGCAGAAGGTTTGGTTGAAATCGGGCCTGTGGTTTTGGAGAAAATGACCAAAAACCAAACAGGCGATTTTAAAAAGACGACAGGTACGCGCCTGTCGTCTTTTTTTGACCAAATTTTTTTTTTTTTTGACCAAAAATTAAAATTTCTCCAAATTTCTCCAAACTCGGATATATCATCTGGGGGTCCGAGGGGAGTCCAACGCAGAAGGTTTGGTTGAAATCGGGCCGGTGGTTTTGGAGAAAATGACCAAAAACCAAACAGGCGATTTTAAAAAGAGGACAGGTACGCGCCTGTCGTCTTTTTTTGACAATTTTTTTTTTTTTTTATACCAAAAATTAAAATTTCTCCAAACTCGGATATATCATCTGGGGGTCCGAGGGGAGTCCAACGCAGAAGGTTTGGTTGAAATCGGGCCGGTGGTTTTGGAGAAAATGACCAAAAACCAAACAGGCGATTTTAAAAAGACGACAGGTACGCGCCTGTCGTCTTTTTTTGACCAAATTTTTTTTTTTTTTTTGACCAAAAATTTAATTTTTTCCAAACTCTGATATATCATCTGGGGGTCCGAGGGGAGTCCAACGCAGAAGGTTTGGTTGAAATCGGGCCGGTGGTTTTGGAGAAAATGACCAAAAACCAAACAGGCGATTTTAAAAAGACGACAGGTACGCGCCTGTCGTCTTTTTTTGACCAATTTTTTTTTTTTTTTTTGACCAAAAATTTAATTTTTTCCAAACTCGGATATATCATCTGGGGGTCCGAGGGGAGTCCAACGCAGAAGGTTTGGTTGAAATCGGGCCTGTGGTTTTGGAGAAAATGACCAAAAACCAAACAGGCGATTTTAAAAAGACGACAGGTACGCGCCTGTCGTCTTTTTTTGACCAAATTTTTTTTTTTTTTGACCAAAAATTAAAATTTCTCCAAATTTCTCCAAACTCGGATATATCATCTGGGGGTCCGAGGGGAGTCCAACGCAGAAGGTTTGGTTGAAATCGGGCCGGTGGTTTTGGAGAAAATGACCAAAAACCAAACAGGCGATTTTAAAAAGACGACAGGTACGCGCCTGTCGTCTTTTTTTGACCAAATTTTTTTTTTTTTTTGACCAAAAATTAAAATTTCTCCAAATTTCTCCAAACTCGGATATATCATCTGGGGGTCCGAGGGGAGTCCAACGCAGAAGGTTTGGTTGAAATCGGGCCGGTGGTTTTGGAGAAAATGACCAAAAACCAAACAGGCGATTTTAAAAAGACGACAGGTACGCGCCTGTCGTCTTTTTTTGACCAAATTTTTTTTTTTTTTTTTGACCAAAAATTTTTTTTTTTCCAAACTCGGATATATCATCTGGGGGTCCGAGGGGAGTCCAACGCAGAAGGTTTGGTTGAAATCGGGCCGGTGGTTTTGGAGAAAATGACCAAAAACCAAACAGGCGATTTTAAAAAGACGACAGGTACGCGCCTGTCTTTTTTTGACCAATTTTTTTTTTTTTTTTGACCAAAAATTAAAATTTCTCCAAACTCGGATATATCATCTGGGGGTCCGAGGGGAGTCCAACGCAGAAGGTTTGGTTGAAATCGGGCCGGTGGTTTTGGAGAAAATGACCAAAAACCAAACAGGCGATTTTAAAAAGACGACAGGTACGCGCCTGTCGTCTTTTTTTGACCAAATTTTTTTTTTTTTTTTAACCAAAATTTTTTTTTTTCCAAACTCTGATATATCATCTGGGGGTCCGAGGGGAGTCCAACGCAGAAGGTTTGGTTGAAATCGGGCCGGTGGTTTTGGAGAAAATGACCAAAAACCAAACAGGCGATTTTAAAAAGACGACAGGTACGCGCCTGTCGTCTTTTTTTGACCAAATTTTTTTTTTTTTTTGACCAAAAATTAAAATTTCTCCAAATTTCTCCAAACTCGGATATATCATCTGGGGGTCCGAGGGGAGTCCAACGCAGAAGGTTTGGTTGAAATCGGGCCGGTGGTTTTGGAGAAAATGACCAAAAACCAAACAGGCGATTTTAAAAAGACGACAGGTACGCGCCTGTCGTCTTTTTTTGACCAAATTTTTTTTTTCTTTTGACGAAAATTTTTTTTTTTCCAAACTCGGATATATCATCTGGGGGTCCGAGGGGAGTCCAACGCAGAAGGTTTGGTTGAAATCGGGCCGGTGGTTTTGGAGAAAATGACCAAAAACCAAACAGGCGATTTTAAAAAGACGACAGGTACGCGCCTGTCTTTTTTTGACCAATTTTTTTTTTTTTTTTGACCAAAAATTAAAATTTCTCCAAACTCGGATATATCATCTGGGGGTCCGAGGGGAGTCCAACGCAGAAGGTTTGGTTGAAATCGGGCCGGTGGTTTTGGAGAAAATGACCAAAAACCAAACAGGCGATTTTAAAAAGACGACAGGTACGCGCCTGTCGTCTTTTTTTGACCAAATTTTTTTTTTTTTTTTGACCAAAATTTTTTTTTTTCCAAACTCTGATATATCATCTGGGGGTCCGAGGGGAGTCCAACGCAGAAGGTTTGGTTGAAATCGGGCCGGTGGTTTTGGAGAAAATGACCAAAAACCAAACAGGCGATTTTAAAAAGACGACAGGTACGCGCCTGTCGTCTTTTTTTGACCAAATTTTTTTTTTTTTTGACCAAAAATTAAAATTTCTCCAAATTTCTCCAAACTCGGATATATCATCTGGGGGTCCGAGGGGAGTCCAACGCAGAAGGTTTGGTTGAAATCGGGCCGGTGGTTTTGGAGAAAATGACCAAAAACCAAACAGGCGATTTTAAAAAGACGACAGGTACGCGCCTGTCGTCTTTTTTTGACCAAATTTTTTTTTTTTTTTGACCAAAAATTAAAATTTCTCCAAATTTCTCCAAACTCGGATATATCATCTGGGGGTCCGAGGGGAGTCCAACGCAGAAGGTTTGGTTGAAATCGGGCCGGTGGTTTTGGAGAAAATGACCAAAAACCAAACAGGCGATTTTAAAAAGACGACAGGTACGCGCCTGTCGTCTTTTTTTGACCAAATTTTTTTTTTTTTTTTTGACCAAAAATTTTTTTTTTCCAAACTCGGATATATCATCTGGGGGTCCGAGGGGAGTCCAACGCAGAAGGTTTGGTTGAAATCGGGCCGGTGGTTTTGGAGAAAATGACCAAAAACCAAACAGGCGATTTTAAAAAGACGACAGGTACGCGCCTGTCTTTTTTTGACCAATTTTTTTTTTTTTTTTGACCAAAAATTAAAATTTCTCCAAACTCGGATATATCATCTGGGGGTCCGAGGGGAGTCCAACGCAGAAGGTTTGGTTGAAATCGGGCCGGTGGTTTTGGAGAAAATGACCAAAAACCAAACAGGCGATTTTAAAAAGACGACAGGTACGCGCCTGTCGTCTTTTTTTGACCAATTTTTTTTTTTTTTTTTGACCAAAAATTTTTTTTTTTCCAAACTCTGATATATCATCTGGGGGTCCGAGGGGAGTCCAACGCAGAAGGTTTGGTTGAAATCGGGCCGGTGGTTTTGGAGAAAATGACCAAAAACCAAACAGGCGATTTTAAAAAGACGACAGGTACGCGCCTGTCGTCTTTTTTTGACCAAATTTTTTTTTTTTTTTGACCAAAAATTAAAATTTCTCCAAATTTCTCCAAACTCGGATATATCATCTGGGGGTCCGAGGGGAGTCCAACGCAGAAGGTTTGGTTGAAATCGGGCCGGTGGTTTTGGAGAAAATGACCAAAAACCAAACAGGCGATTTTAAAAAGACGACAGGTACGCGCCTGTCGTCTTTTTTTGACCATTTTTTTTTTTTTTTTATACCAAAAATTAAAATTTCTCCAAACTCGGATATATCATCTGGGGGTCCGAGGGGAGTCCAACGCAGAAGGTTTGGTTGAAATCGGGCCGGTGGTTTTGGAGAAAATGACCAAAAACCAAACAGGCGATTTTAAAAAGACGACAGGTACGCGCCTGTCGTCTTTTTTTGACCAAATTTTTTTTTTTTTTTTTGACCAAAAATTTAATTTTTTCCAAACGCTGATATATCATCTGGGGGTCCGAGGGGAGTCCAACGCAGAAGGTTTGGTTGAAATCGGGCCGGTGGTTTTGGAGAAAATGACCAAAAACCAAACAGGCGATTTTAAAAAGACGACAGGTACGCGCCTGTCTTTTTTTCACCAATTTTTTTTTTTTTTTGACCAAAAATTAAAATTTCTCCAAACTCGGATATATCATCTGGGGGTCCGAGGGGAGTCCAACGCAGAAGGTTTGGTTGAAATCGGGCCGGTGGTTCTGGAATAAATGACCAAAAACCAAACAGGCGATTTTAAAAAGACGACAGGTACGCGCCTGTCGTCTTTTTTTGACCAATTTTTTTTTTTTTTTGACCAAAAATTAAAATTTCTCCAAATTTCTCCAAACTCGGATATATCATCTGGAGGTCCGAGGGGAGTCCCACGCAGAAGGTTTGGTTGAAATCGGGCCGGTGGTTTTGGAGAAAATGACCAAAAACCAAACAGGCGATTTTAAAAAGACGACAGGTACGCGCCTGTCGTCTTTTTTTGACCAAATTTTTTTTTTTTTTTGACCAAAAATTAAAATTTCTCCAAATTTCTCCAAACTCGGATATATCATCTGGGGGTCCGAGGGGAGTCCAACGCAGAAGGTTTGGTTGAAATCGGGCCGGTGGTTTTGGAGAAAATGACCAAAAACCAAACAGGCGATTTTAAAAAGACGACAGGTACGCGCCTGTCGTCTTTTTTTGACCAAATTTTTTTTTTTTTTATACCAAAAATTAAAATTTCTCCAAACTCGGATATATCATCTGGGGGTCCGAGGGGAGTCCAACGCAGAAGGTTTGGTTGAAACGGGCCGGTGGTTTTGGAGAAAATGACCAAAAACCAAACAGGCGATTTTAAAAAGACGACAGGTACGCGCCTGTCTTTTTTTCACCAATTTTTTTTTTTTTTTTGACCAAAAATTAAAATTTCTCCAAACTCGGATATATCATCTGGGGGTCCGAGGGGAGTCCAACGCAGAAGGTTTGGTTGAAATCGGGCCGGTGGTTCTGGAGAAAATGACCAAAAACCAAACAGGCGATTTTAAAAAGACGACAGGTACGCGCCTGTCGTCTTTTTTTGACCAAATTTTTTTTTTTTTTTGACCAAAAATTAAAATTTCTCCAAATTTCTCCAAACTCGGATATATCATCTGGGGGTCCGAGGGGAGTCCAACGCAGAAGGTTTGGTTGAAATCGGGCCGGTGGTTTTGGAGAAAATGACCAAAAACCAAACAGGCGATTTTAAAAAGACGACAGGTACGCGCCTGTCGTCTTTTTTTGACCAAATTTTTTTTTTTTTTATACCAAAAATTAAAATTTCTCCAAACTCGGATATATCATCTGGGGGTCCGAGGGGAGTCCAACGCAGAAGGTTTGGTTGAAATCGGGCCGGTGGTTTTGGAGAAAATGACCAAAAACCAAACAGGCGATTTTAAAAAGACGACAGGTACGCGCCTGTCGTCTTTTTTTGACCAAATTTTTTTTTTTTTTATACCAAAAATTAAAATTTCTCCAAACTCGGATATATCATCTGGGGGTCCGAGGGGAGTCCAACGCAGAAGGTTTGGTTGAAATCGGGCCGGTGGTTTTGGAGAAAATGACCAAAAACCAAACAGGCGATTTTAAAAAGACGACAGGTACGCGCCTGTCGTCTTTTTTTGACCAAATTTTTTTTTTTTTTATACCAAAAATTAAAATTTCTCCAAACTCGGATATATCATCTGGGGGTCCGAGGGGAGTCCAACGCAGAAGGTTTGGTTGAAATCTGGCCGGTGGTTTTGGAGAAAATGACCAAAAACCAAACAGGCGATTTTAAAAAGACGACAGGTACGCGCCTGTCGTCTGTTTTTGACCAAATTTTTTTTTTTTTTATACCAAAAATTAAAATTTCTCCAAACTCGGATATATCATCTGGGGGTCCGAGGGGAGTCCAACGCAGAAGGTTTGGTTGAAATCGGGCCGGTGGTTTTGGAGAAAATGACCAAAAACCAAACAGGCGATTTTAAAAAGACGACAGGTACGGGCCTGTCGTCTTTTTTTGACCAAATTTTTTTTTTTTTTATACCAAAAATTAAAATTTCTCCAAACTCGGATATATCATCTGGGGGTCCGAGGGGAGTCCAACGCAGAAGGTTTGGTTGAAATCGGGCCGGTGGTTTTGGAGAAAATGACCAAAAACCAAACAGGCGATTTTAAAAAGACGACAGGTACGCGCCTGTCGTCTTTTTTTGACCAATTTTTTTTTTTTTTTATACCAAAAATTAAAATTTCTCCAAACTCGGATATATCATCTGGGGGTCCGAGGGGAGTCCAACGCAGAAGGTTTGGTTGAAATCGGGCCGGTGGTTTTGGAGAAAATGACCAAAAACCAAACAGGCGATTTTAAAAAGACGACAGGTACGCGCCTGTCGTCTTTTTTTGACCAAATTTTTTTTTTTTTTTTGACCAAAAATTAAATTTTTTCCAAACTCTGATATATCATCTGGGGGTCCGAGGGGAGTCCAACGCAGAAGGTTTGGTTGAAATCGGGCCGGTGGTTTTGGAGAAAATGACCAAAAACCAAACAGGCGATTTTAAAAAGACGACAGGTACGCGCCTGTCGTCTTTTTTTGACCAAATTTTTTTTTTTTTTTTTGACCAAAAATTTAATTTTTTCCAAACTCAGATATATCATCTGGGGGTCCGAGGGGAGTCCAACGCAGAAGGTTTGGTTGAAATCGGGCCTGTGGTTTTGGAGAAAATGACCAAAAACCAAACAGGCGATTTTAAAAAGACGACAGGTACGCGCCTGTCGTCTTTTTTTGACCAAATTTTTTTTTTTTTTTGACCAAAAATTAAAATTTCTCCAAATTTCTCCAAACTCGGATATATCATCTGGGGGTCCGAGGGGAGTCCAACGCAGAAGGTTTGGTTGAAATCGGGCCGGTGGTTTTGGAGAAAATGACCAAAAACCAAACAGGCGATTTTAAAAAGACGACAGGTACGCGCCTGTCGTCTTTTTTTGACCAAATTTTTTTTTTTTTGAACAAAAATTAAAATTTCTCCAAATTTCTCCAAACTCGGATATATCATCTGGGGGTCCGAGGGGAGTCCAACGCAGAAGGTTTGGTTGAAATCGGGCCGGTGGTTTTGGAGAAAATGACCAAAAACCAAACAGGCGATTTTAAAAGGACGACAGGTACGCGCCTGTCGTCTTTTTTTGACCAAATTTTTTTTTTTTTTTTTGACCAAAAATTTAATTTTTTCCAAACTCGGATATATCATCTGGGGGTCCGAGGGGAGTCCAACGCAGAAGGTTTGGTTGAAATCGGGCCGGTGGTTTTGGAGAAAATGACCAAAAACCAAACAGGCGATTTTAAAAAGACGACAGGTACGCGCCTGTCGTCTTTTTTTGACCAATTTTTTTTTTTTTTTTTGACCAAAAATTTTATTTTTTCCAAACTCTGATATATCATCTGGGGGTCCGAGGGGAGTCCAACGCAGAAGGTTTGGTTGAAATCGGGCCGGTGGTTTTGGAGAAAATGACCAAAAACCAAACAGGCGATTTTAAAAAGACGACAGGTGCGCCTGTCGTCTTTTTTTGACCAATTTTTTTTTTTTTTTTTTACCAAAAATTAAAATTTCTCCAAATTTCTCCAAACTCGGATATATCATCTGGGGGTCCGAGGGGAGTCCAACGCAGAAGGTTTGGTTGAAATCGGGCCGGTGGTTTTGGAGAAAATGACCAAAAACCAAACAGGCGATTTTAAAAAGACGACAGGTACGCGCCTGTCGTCTTTTTTTGACCAAATTTTATTTTTTTTTTTGACCAAAAATTTTATTTTTTCCAAACTCTGATATATCATCTGGGGGTCCGAGGGGAGTCCAACGCAGAAGGTTTGGTTGAAATCGGGCCGGTGGTTTTGGAGAAAATGACCAAAAACCAAACAGGCGATTTTAAAAAGACGACAGGTACGCGCCTGTCGTCTTTTTTTGACCAAATTTTTTTTTTTTTTTGACCAAAAATTAAAATTTCTCCAAATTTCTCCAAACTCGGATATATCATCTGGGGGTCCGAGGGGAGTCCAACGCAGAAGGTTTGGTTGTAATCGGGCCGGTGGTTTTGGAGAAAATGACCAAAAACCAAACAGGCGATTTTAAAAAGACGACAGGTACGCGCCTGTCGTCTTTTTTTGACCAAATTTTTTTTTTTTTTTTTGACCAAAAATTTAATTTCTTCCAAACTCGGATATATCATCTGGGGGTCCGAGGGGAGTCCAACGCAGAAGGTTTGGTTGAAATCGGGCCGGTGGTTTTGGAGAAAATGACAAAAAACCAAACAGGCGATTTTAAAAAGACGACAGGTACGCGCCTGTCGTCTTTTTTTGACCAAATTTTTTTTTTTTTTTTGACCAAAAATTAAAATTTCTCCAAATTTCTCCAAACTCGGATATATCATCTGGGGGTCCGAGGGGAGTCCAACGCAGAAGGTTTGGTTGAAATCGGGCCGGTGGTTTTGGAGAAAATGACCAAAAACCAAACAGGCGATTTTAAAAAGACGACAGGTACGCGCCTGTCGTCTTTTTTTGACCAATTTTTTTTTTTTTTTATACCAAAAATTAAAATTTCTCCAAACTCGGATATATCATCTGGGGGTCCGAGGGGAGTCCAACGCAGAAGGTTTGGTTGAAACGGGCCGGTGGTTTTGGAGAAAATGACCAAAAACCAAACAGGCGATTTTAAAAAGACGACAGGTACGCGCCTGTCGTCTTTTTTTGACCAAGTTTTTTTTTTTTTTTTGACCAAAAATTTAATTTTTTCCAAACTCTGATATATCATCTGGGGGTCCGAGGGGAGTCCAACGCAGAAGGTTTGGTTGAAATCGGGCCGGTGGTTTTGGAGAAAATGACCAAAAACCAAACAGGCGATTTTAAAAAGACGACAGGTACGCGCCTGTCTTTTTTTCACCAATTTTTTTTTTTTTTTTGACCAAAAATTAAAATTTCTCCAAACTCGGATATATCATCTGGGGGTCCGAGGGGAGTCCAACGCAGAAGGTTTGGTTGAAATCGGGCCGGTGGTTTTGGAGAAAATGACCAAAAACCAAACAGGCGATTTTAAAAAGACGACAGGTACGCGCCTGTCGTCTTTTTTTGACCAAATTTTTTTTTTTTTTTGACCAAAAATTAAAATTTCTCCAAATTTCTCCAAACTCGGATATATCATCTGGGGGTCCGAGGGGAGTCCAACGCAGAAGGTTTGGTTGAAATCGGGCCGGTGGTTTTGGAGAAAATGACCAAAAACCAAACAGGCGATTTTAAAAAGACGACAGGTACGCGCCTGTCGTCTTTTTTTGACCAATTTTTTTTTTTTTTTGACCAAAAATTAAAATTTCTCCAAATTTCTCCAAACTCGGATATATCATCTGGAGGTCCGAGGGGAGTCCAACGCAGAAGGTTTGGTTGAAATCGGGCCGGTGGTTTTGGAGAAAATGACCAAAAACCAAACAGGCGATTTTAAAAAGACGACAGGTACGCGCCTGTCGTCTTTTTTTGACCAAATTTTTTTTTTTTTTTTACCAAAAATTAAAATTTCTCCAAATTTCTCCAAACTCGGATATATCATCTGGGGGTCCGAGGGGAGTCCAACGCAGAAGGTTTGGTTGAAATCGGGCCGGTGGTTTTGGAGAAAATGACCAAAAACCAAACAGGCGATTTTAAAAAGACGACAGGTACGCGCCTGTCGTCTTTTTTTGACCAAATTTTTTTTTTTTTTTTTACCAAAAATTAAAATTTCTCCAAATTTCTCCAAACTCGGATATATCATCTGGGGGTCCGAGGGGAGTCCAACGCAGAAGGTTTGGTTGAAATCGGGCCGGTGGTTTTGGAGAAAATGACCAAAAACCAAACAGGCGATTTTAAAAAGACGACAGGTACGCGCCTGTCGTCTTTTTTTGACCAATTTTTTTTTTTTTTTGACCAAAAATTAAAATTTCTCCAAATTTCTCCAAACTCGGATATATCATCTGGGGGTCCGAGGGGAGTCCAACGCAGAAGGTTTGGTTGAAATCGGGCCGGTGGTTTTGGAGAAAATGACCAAAAACCAAACAGGCGATTTTAAAAAGACGACAGGTACGCGCCTGTCGTCTTTTTTTGACCAAATTTTTTTTTTTTTTTGACCAAAAATTTAATTTTTTCCAAACTCGGATATATCATCTGGGGGTCCGAGGGGAGTCCAACGCAGAAGGTTTGGTTGAAATCGGGCCGGTGGTTTTGGAGAAAATGACCAAAAACCAAACAGGCGTTTTTAAAAAGACGACAGGTACGCGCCTGTCGTCTTTTTTTGACCAAATCTTTTTTTTTTTTTATACCAAAAATTAAAATTTCTCCAAACTCGGATATATCATCTGGGGGTCCGAGGGGAGTCCAACGCAGAAGGTTTGGTTGAAACGGGCCGGTGGTTTTGGAGAAAATGACCAAAAACCAAACAGGCGATTTTAAAAAGACGACAGGTACGCGCCTGTCGTCTTTTTTTGACCAAATTTTTTTTTTTTTTTTTGACCAAAAATTTAATTTTTTCCAAACTCTGATATATCATCTGGGGGTCCGAGGGGAGTCCAACGCAGAAGGTTTGGTTGAAATCGGGCCGGTGGTTTTGGAGAAAATGACCAAAAACCAAACAGGCGATTTTAAAAAGACGACAGGTACGCGCCTGTCTTTTTTTCACCAATTTTTTTTTTTTTTTTGACCAAAAATTAAAATTTCTCCAAACTCGGATATATCATCTGGGGGTCCGAGGGGAGTCCAACGCAGAAGGTTTGGTTGAAATCGGGCCGGTGGTTCTGGAGAAAATGACCAAAAACCAAACAGGCGATTTTAAAAAGACGACAGGTACGCGCCTGTCGTCTTTTTTTGACCAAATTTTTTTTTTTTTTTGACCAAAAATTAAAATTTCTCCAAATTTCTCCAAACTCGGATATATCATCTGGGGGTCCGAGGGGAGTCCAACGCAGAAGGTTTGGTTGAAATCGGGCCGGTGGTTTTGGAGAAAATGACCAAAAACCAAACAGGCGATTTTAAAAAGACGACAGGTACGCGCCTGTCGTCTTTTTTTGACCAATTTTTTTTTTTTTTTGACCAAAAATTAAAATTTCTCCAAATTTCTCCAAACTCGGATATATCATCTGGGGGTCCGAGGGGAGTCCAACGCAGAAGGTTTGGTTGAAATCGGGCCGGTGGTTTTGGAGAAAATGACCAAAAACCAAACAGGCGATTTTAAAAAGACGACAGGTACGCGCCTGTCGTTTTATTTTGACCAAATTTTTTTTTTTTTGACGAAAATTTAAAATTTCTCCAAACTCGAATATATCATCTGGGGGTCCGAGGGGAGTCCAACGCAGAAGGTTTGGTTGAAATCGGGCCGGTGGTTTTGGAGAAAATGACCAAAAACCAAACAGGCGATTTTAAAGAGACGACAGGTACGCGCCTGTCGTTTTTTTTTGACCATTTTTTTTTTTTTTTTTACCAAAATTTAAAATTTCTCCAAACTCGGATATATCATCTGGGGGTCCGAGGGGAGTCCAACGCAGAAGTTTTGGTTGAAATCGGGCCGGTGGTTTTGGAGAAAATGACCAAAAACCAAACAGGCGATTTTAAAAAGACGACAGGTTTTTTTTTGACCAAATTTTTTTTTTTTTTTTGACCAAAAATTAAAATTTCTCCAAATTTCTCCAAACTCGGATATATCATCTGGGGGTCCGAGGGGAGTCCAACGCAGAAGGTTTGGTTGAAATCGGGCCGGTGGTTTTGGAGAAAATGACCAAAAACCAAACAGGCGATTTTAAAAAGACGACAGGTACGCGCCTGTCATTTTATTTTGACCAAATTTTTTTTTTTTTTTGACCAAAAATTAAAATTTCTCCAAATTTCTCCAAACTCGGATATATCATCTGGGGGTCCGAGGGGAGTCCAACGCAGAAGGTTTGGTTGAAATCGGGCCGGTGGTTTTGGAGAAAATTACCAAAAACCAAACAGGCGATTTTAAAAAGACGACAGGTTTTTTTTTGACCAAATTTTTTTTTTTTTTTTGACCAAAAATTAAAATTTCTCCAAATTTCTCCAAACTCGGATATATCATCTGGGGGTCCGAGGGGAGTCCAACGCAGAAGGTTTGGTTGAAATCGGGCCGGTGGTTTTGGAGAAAATTACCAAAAACCAAACAGGCGATTTTAAAAAGATGACAGGTACGCGCCTGTCGTTTTATTTTGACCAATTTTTTTTTTTTTTGACGAAAATTTAAAATTTCTCCAAACTCGAATATATCATCTGGGGGTCCGAGGGGAGTCCAACGCAGAAGGTTTGGTTGAAATCGGGCCGGTGGTTTTGGAGAAAATGACCAAAAACCAAACAGGCGATTTTAAAAAGATGACAGGTACGCGCCTGTCGTTTTATTTTGACCAAATTTTTTTTTTTTTTGACGAAAATTTAAAATTTCTCCAAACTCGAATATATCATCTGGGGGTCCGAGGGGAGTCCAACGCAGAAGTTTTGGTTGAAATCGGGCCGGTGGTTTTGGAGAAAATGACCAAAAACCAAACAGGCGATTTTAAAAAGACGACAGGTACGCGCCTGTCGTCTTTTTTTGACCAAATTTTTTTTTTTTTTTTTGACCAAAAATTTAATTTTTTCCAAACTCGGATATATCATCTGGGGGTCCGAGGGGAGTCCAACGCAGAAGGTTTGGTTGAAATCGGGCCGGTGGTTTTGGAGAAAATGACCAAAAACCAAACAGGCGATTTTAAAAAGAGGACAGGTACGCGCCTGTCGTTTTTTTTTTGACCAAATTTTTTTTTTTTTTGACCAAAAATTAAAATTTCTCCAAATTTCTCCAAACTCGGATATATCATCTGGGGGTCCGAGGGGAGTCCAACGCAGAAGGTTTGGTTGAAATCGGGCCGGTGGTTTTGGAGAAAATGACCAAAAACCAAACAGGCGATTTTAAAAAGACGACAGGTACGCGCCTGTCGTATTTTTTTTGACCCAATTTTTTTTTTTTTTTGACCAAAAATTAAAATTTCTCCAAATTTCTCCAAACTCGGATATATCATCTGGGGGTCCGAGGGGAGTCCAACGCAGAAGGTTTGGTTGAAATCGGGCCGGTGGTTTTGGAGAAAATGACCAAAAACCAAA
>NW_028155172.1:0-46225 GCF_905171665.1 Trachurus trachurus | reverse complement strand
GCCGGTGGTTTTGGAGAAAATGACCAAAAACCAAACAGGCGATTTTAAAAAGACGACAGGTACGCGCCTGTCGTCTTTTTTTGACCAATTTTTTTTTTTTTTTTTACCAAAAATTAAAATTTCTCCAAACTCGGATATATCATCTGGGGGTCCGAGGGGAGTCCAACGCAGAAGGTTTGGTTGAAATCGGGCCGGTGGTTTTGGAGAAAATGACCAAAAACCAAACAGGCGATTTTAAAAAGACGACAGGTACGCGCCTGTCGTCTTTTTTTGACCAATTTTTTTTTTTTTTTTTACCAAAAATTAAAATTTCTCCAAACTCGGATATATCATCTGGGGGTCCGAGGGGAGTCCAACGCAGAAGGTTTGGTTGAAATCGGGCCGGTGGTTTTGGAGAAAATGACCAAAAACCAAACAGGCGATTTTAAAAAGACGACAGGTACGCGCCTGTCGTCTTTTTTTGACCAAATTTTTTTTTTTTTTTGACCAAAAATTAAAATTTCTCCAAACTCGGATATATCATCTGGGGGTCCGAGGGGAGTCCAACGCAGAAGGTTTGGTTGAAATCGGGCCGGTGGTTTTGGAGAAAATGACCAAAAACCAAACAGGCGATTTTAAAAAGACGACAGGTACGCGCCTGTCGTCTTTTTTTGACCAAATTTTTTTTTTTTTTTGACCAAAAATTAAAATTTCTCCAAACTCGGATATATCATCTGGGGGTCCGAGGGGAGTCCAACGCAGAAGGTTTGGTTGAAATCGGGCCGGTGGTTTTGGAGAAAATGACCAAAAACCAAACAGGCGATTTTAAAAAGACGACAGGTACGCGCCTGTCGTCTTTTTTTGACCAAATTTTTTTTTTTTTTTGACCAAAAATTAAAATTTCTCCAAACTCGGATATATCATCTGGGGGTCCGAGGGGAGTCCAACGCAGAAGGTTTGGTTGAAATCGGGCCGGTGGTTTTGGAGAAAATGACCAAAAACCAAACAGGCGATTTTAAAAAGACGACAGGTACGCGCCTGTCGTCTTTTTTTGACCAAATTTTTTTTTTTTTTTTGACCAAAAATTAAATTTCTCCAAACTCGGATATATCATCTGGGGGTCCGAGGGGAGTCCAACGCAGAAGGTTTGGTTGAAATCGGGCCGGTGGTTTTGGAGAAAATGACCAAAAACCAAACAGGCGATTTTAAAAAGACGACAGGTACGCGCCTGTCGTCTTTTTTTGACCAAATTTTTTTTTTTTTTTGACCAAAAATTAAAATTTCTCCAAACTCGGATATATCATCTGGGGGTCCGAGGGGAGTCCAACGCAGAAGGTTTGGTTGAAATCGGGCCGGTGGTTTTGGAGAAAATGACCAAAAACCAAACAGGCGATTTTAAAAAGACGACAGGTACGCGCCTGTCGTCTTTTTTTGACCAATTTTTTTTTTTTTTATACCAAAAATTAAAATTTCTCCAAACTCGGATATATCATCTGGGGGTCCGAGGGGAGTCCAACGCAGAAGGTTTGGTTGAAATCGGGCCGGTGGTTTTGGAGAAAATGACCAAAAACCAAACAGGCGATTTTAAAAAGACGACAGGTACGCGCCTGTCGTCTTTTTTTGACCAAATTTTTTTTTTTTTTTTGACCAAAAATTAAAATTTCTCCAAACTCGGATATATCATCTGGGGGTCCGAGGGGAGTCCAACGCAGAAGGTTTGGTTGAAATCGGGCCGGTGGTTTTGGAGAAAATGACCAAAAACCAAACAGGCGATTTTAAAAAGACGACAGGTACGCGCCTGTCGTCTTTTTTTGACCAAATTTTTTTTTTTTTTTTACCAAAAATTAAAATTTCTCCAAACTCGGATATATCATCTGGGGGTCCGAGGGGAGTCCAACGCAGAAGGTTTGGTTGAAATCGGGCCGGTGGTTTTGGAGAAAATGACCAAAAACCAAACAGGCGATTTTAAAAAGACGACAGGTACGCGCCTGTCGTCTTTTTTTGACCAAATTTTTTTTTTTTTTTTGACCAAAAATTAAAATTTCTCCAAACTCGGATATATCATCTGGGGGTCCGAGGGGAGTCCAACGCAGAAGGTTTGGTTGAAATCGGGCCGGTGGTTTTGGAGAAAATGACCAAAAACCAAACAGGCGATTTTAAAAAGACGACAGGTACGCGCCTGTCGTCTTTTTTTGACCAATTTTTTTTTTTTTTTTTGACCAAAAATTAAAATTTCTCCAAACTCGGATATATCATCTGGGGGTCCGAGGGGAGTCCAACGCAGAAGGTTTGGTTGAAATCGGGCCGGTGGTTTTGGAGAAAATGACCAAAAACCAAACAGGCGATTTTAAAAAGACGACAGGTACGCGCCTGTCGTCTTTTTTTGACCAATTTTTTTTTTTTTTTGACCAAAAATTAAAATTTCTCCAAACTCGGATATATCATCTGGGGGTCCGAGGGGAGTCCAACGCAGAAGGTTTGGTTGAAATCGGGCCGGTGGTTTTGGAGAAAATGACCAAAAACCAAACAGGCGATTTTAAAAAGACGACAGGTACGCGCCTGTCGTCTTTTTTTGACCAAATTTTTTTTTTTTTTTGACCAAAAATTAAAATTTCTCCAAATTTCTCCAAACTCGGATATATCATCTGGGGGTCCGAGGGGAGTCCAACGCAGAAGGTTTGGTTGAAATCGGGCCGGTGGTTTTGGAGAAAATGACCAAAAACCAAACAGGCGATTTTAAAAAGACGACAGGTACGCGCCTGTCGTCTTTTTTTGACCAATTTTTTTTTTTTTTTTGACCAAAAATTAAAATTTCTCCAAACTCGGATATATCATCTGGGGGTCCGAGGGGAGTCCAACGCAGAAGGTTTGGTTGAAATCGGGCCGGTGGTTTTGGAGAAAATGACCAAAAACCAAACAGGCGATTTTAAAAAGACGACAGGTACGCGCCTGTCGTCTTTTTTTGACCAAATTTTTTTTTTTTTTTGACCAAAAATTAAAATTTCTCCAAACTCGGATATATCATCTGGGGGTCCGAGGGGAGTCCAACGCAGAAGGTTTGGTTGAAATCGGGCCGGTGGTTTTGGAGAAAATGACCAAAAACCAAACAGGCGATTTTAAAAAGACGACAGGTACGCGCCTGTCGTCTTTTTTTGACCAATTTTTTTTTTTTTTTGACCAAAAATTAAAATTTCTCCAAACTCGGATATATCATCTGGGGGTCCGAGGGGAGTCCAACGCAGAAGGTTTGGTTGAAATCGGGCCGGTGGTTTTGGAGAAAATGACCAAAAACCAAACAGGCGATTTTAAAAAGACGACAGGTACGCGCCTGTCGTCTTTTTTTGACCAATTTTTTTTTTTTTTTTGACCAAAAATTAAAATTTCTCCAAACTCGGATATATCATCTGGGGGTCCGAGGGGAGTCCAACGCAGAAGGTTTGGTTGAAATCGGGCCGGTGGTTTTGGAGAAAATGACCAAAAACCAAACAGGCGATTTTAAAAAGACGACAGGTACGCGCCTGTCGTCTTTTTTTGACCAATTTTTTTTTTTTTTTTGACCAAAAATTAAAATTTTTCCAAACTCGGATATATCATCTGGGGGTCCGAGGGGAGTCCAACGCAGAAGGTTTGGTTGAAATCGGGCCGGTGGTTTTGGAGAAAATGACCAAAAACCAAACAGGCGATTTTAAAAAGACGACAGGTACGCGCCTGTCGTCTTTTTTTGACCAAATTTTTTTTTTTTTTGACCAAAAATTAAAATTTCTCCAAACTCGGATATATCATCTGGGGGTCCGAGGGGAGTCCAACGCAGAAGGTTTGGTTGAAATCGGGCCGGTGGTTTTGGAGAAAATGACCAAAAACCAAACAGGCGATTTTAAAAAGACGACAGGTACGCGCCTGTCGTCTTTTTTTGACCAAATTTTTTTTTTTTTTTTGACCAAAAATTAAAATTTCTCCAAACTCGGATATATCATCTGGGGGTCCGAGGGGAGTCCAACGCAGAAGGTTTGGTTGAAATCGGGCCGGTGGTTTTGGAGAAAATGACCAAAAACCAAACAGGCGATTTTAAAAAGACGACAGGTACGCGCCTGTCGTCTTTTTTTGACCAAATTTTTTTTTTTTTTTTGACCAAAATTAAATTTCTCAAATTTCTCCAAACTCGGATATATCATCTGGGGGTCCGAGGGGAGTCCAACGCAGAAGGTTTGGTTGAAATCGGGCCGGTGGTTTTGGAGAAAATGACCAAAAACCAAACAGGCGATTTTAAAAAGACGACAGGTACGCGCCTGTCGTCTTTTTTTGACCAATTTTTTTTTTTTTTTGACCAAAAATTAAAATTTCTCCAAACTCGGATATATCATCTGGGGGTCCGAGGGGAGTCCAACGCAGAAGGTTTGGTTGAAATCGGGCCGGTGGTTTTGGAGAAAATGACCAAAAACCAAACAGGCGATTTTAAAAAGACGACAGGTACGCGCCTGTCGTCTTTTTTTGACCAAATTTTTTTTTTTTTTTGACCAAAAATTAAATTTCTCCAAATTTCTCCAAACTCGGATATATCATCTGGGGGTCCGAGGGGAGTCCAACGCAGAAGGTTTGGTTGAAATCGGGCCGGTGGTTTTGGAGAAAATGACCAAAAACCAAACAGGCGATTTTAAAAAGACGACAGGTACGCGCCTGTCGTCTTTTTTTGACCAATTTTTTTTTTTTTTTATACCAAAAATTAAAATTTCTCCAAACTCGGATATATCATCTGGGGGTCCGAGGGGAGTCCAACGCAGAAGGTTTGGTTGAAATCGGGCCGGTGGTTTTGGAGAAAATGACCAAAAACCAAACAGGCGATTTTAAAAAGACGACAGGTACGCGCCTGTCGTCTTTTTTTGACCAATTTTTTTTTTTTTTTATACCAAAAATTAAAATTTCTCCAAACTCGGATATATCATCTGGGGGTCCGAGGGGAGTCCAACGCAGAAGGTTTGGTTGAAATCGGGCCGGTGGTTTTGGAGAAAATGACCAAAAACCAAACAGGCGATTTTAAAAAGACGACAGGTACGCGCCTGTCGTCTTTTTTTGACCAAATTTTTTTTTTTTTTGACCAAAAATTAAATTTCTCCAAATTTCTCCAAACTCGGATATATCATCTGGGGGTCCGAGGGGAGTCCAACGCAGAAGGTTTGGTTGAAATCGGGCCGGTGGTTTTGGAGAAAATGACCAAAAACCAAACAGGCGATTTTAAAAAGACGACAGGTACGCGCCTGTCGTCTTTTTTTGACCAAATTTTTTTTTTTTTTTTGACCAAAAATTTAATTATTTCCAAACTCTGATATATCATCTGGGGGTCCGAGGGGAGTCCAACGCAGAAGGTTTGGTTGAAATCGGGCCGGTGGTTTTGGAGAAAATGACCAAAAACCAAACAGGCGATTTTAAAAAGACGACAGGTACGCGCCTGTCGTCTTTTTTTGACCAAATTTTTTTTTTTTTTTTACCAAAAATTAAAATTTCTCCAAATTTCTCCAAACTCGGATATATCATCTGGGGGTCCGAGGGGAGTCCAACGCAGAAGGTTTGGTTGAAATCGGGCCGGTGGTTTTGGAGAAAATGACCAAAAACCAAACAGGCGATTTTAAAAAGACGACAGGTACGCGCCTGTCGTCTTTTTTTGACCAATTTTTTTTTTTTTTGACCAAAAATTTAAATTTCTCCAAACTCGGATATATCATCTGGGGGTCCGAGGGGAGTCCAACGCAGAAGGTTTGGTTGAAATCGGGCCGGTGGTTTTGGAGAAAATGACCAAAAACCAAACAGGCGATTTTAAAAAGACGACAGGTACGCGCCTGTCGTCTTTTTTTGACCAAATTTTTTTTTTTTTTTTGACCAAAAATTAAAATTTCTCCAAATTTCTCCAAACTCGGATATATCATCTGGGGGTCCGAGGGGAGTCCAACGCAGAAGGTTTGGTTGAAATCGGGCCGGTGGTTTTGGAGAAAATGACCAAAAACCAAACAGGCGATTTTAAAAAGACGACAGGTACGCGCCTGTCGTCTTTTTTTGACCAAATTTTTTTTTTTTTTATACCAAAAATTAAAATTTCTCCAAACTCGGATATATCATCTGGGGGTCCGAGGGGAGTCCAACGCAGAAGGTTTGGTTGAAATCGGGCCGGTGGTTTTGGAGAAAATGACCAAAAACCAAACAGGCGATTTTAAAAAGACGACAGGTACGCGCCTGTCGTCTTTTTTTGACCAAATTTTTTTTTTTTTTTGACAAAAAATTAAATTTCTCCAAATTTCTCCAAACTCGGATATATCATCTGGGGGTCCGAGGGGAGTCCAACGCAGAAGGTTTGGTTGAAATCGGGCCGGTGGTTTTGGAGAAAATGACCAAAAACCAAACAGGCGATTTTAAAAAGACGACAGGTACGCGCCTGTCGTCTTTTTTTGACCAAATTTTTTTTTTTTTTTTGACCAAAAATTTAATTATTTCCAAACTCTGATATATCATCTGGGGGTCCGAGGGGAGTCCAACGCAGAAGGTTTGGTTGAAATCGGGCCGGTGGTTTTGGAGAAAATGACCAAAAACCAAACAGGCGATTTTAAAAAGACGACAGGTACGCGCCTGTCGTCTTTTTTTGACCAAATTTTTTTTTTTTTTTTACCAAAAATTAAAATTTCTCCAAATTTCTCCAAACTCGGATATATCATCTGGGGGTCCGAGGGGAGTCCAACGCAGAAGGTTTGGTTGAAATCGGGCCGGTGGTTTTGGAGAAAATGACCAAAAACCAAACAGGCGATTTTAAAAAGACGACAGGTACGCGCCTGTCGTCTTTTTTTGACCAAATTTTTTTTTTTTTGACCAAAAATTTAAATTTCTCCAAACTCGGATATATCATCTGGGGGTCCGAGGGGAGTCCAACGCAGAAGGTTTGGTTGAAATCGGGCCGGTGGTTTTGGAGAAAATGACCAAAAACCAAACAGGCGATTTTAAAAAGACGACAGGTACGCGCCTGTCGTCTTTTTTTGACCAAATTTTTTTTTTTTTTTGACCAAAAATTAAAATTTCTCCAAATTTCTCCAAACTCGGATATATCATCTGGGGGTCCGAGGGGAGTCCAACGCAGAAGGTTTGGTTGAAATCGGGCCGGTGGTTTTGGAGAAAATGACCAAAAACCAAACAGGCGATTTTAAAAAGACGACAGGTACGCGCCTGTCGTCTTTTTTTGACCATTTTTTTTTTTTTTTATACCAAAAATTAAAATTTCTCCAAACTCGGATATATCATCTGGGGGTCCGAGGGGAGTCCAACGCAGAAGGTTTGGTTGAAATCGGTCCGGTGGTTTTGGAGAAAATGACCAAAAACCAAACAGGCGATTTTAAAAAGACGACAGGTACGCGCCTGTCGTCTTTTTTTGACCAAATTTTTTTTTTTTTTATACCAAAAATTAAAATTTCTCCAAACTCGGATATATCATCTGGGGGTCCGAGGGGAGTCCAACGCAGAAGGTTTGGTTGAAATCGGGCCGGTGGTTTTGGAGAAAATGACCAAAAACCAAACAGGCGATTTTAAAAAGACGACAGGTACGCGCCTGTCGTCTTTTTTTGACCAAATTTTTTTTTTTTTTGACAAAAAATTAAATTTCTCCAAATTTCTCCAAACTCGGATATATCATCTGGGGGTCCGAGGGGAGTCCAACGCAGAAGGTTTGGTTGAAATCGGGCCGGTGGTTTTGGAGAATATGACCAAAAACCAAACAGGCGATTTTAAAAAGACGACAGGTACGCGCCTGTCGTCTTTTTTTGACCAATTTTTTTTTTTTTTATACCAAAAATTAAAATTTCTCCAAACTCGGATATATCATCTGGGGGTCCGAGGGGAGTCCAACGCAGAAGGTTTGGTTGAAATCGGGTGGGTGGTTTTGGAGAAAATGACCAAAAACCAAACAGGCGATTTTAAAAAGACGACAGGTACGCGCCTGTCGTCTTTTTTTGACCAATTTTTTTTTTTTTTTATACCAAAAATTAAAATTTCTCCAAACTCGGATATATCATCTGGGGGTCCGAGGGGAGTCCAACGCAGAAGGTTTGGTTGAAATCGGGCCGGTGGTTTTGGAGAAAATGACCAAAAACCAAACAGGCGATTTTAAAAAGACGACAGGTACGCGCCTGTCGTCTTTTTTTGACCAAATTTTTTTTTTTTTTGACCAAAAATTAAATTTCTCCAAATTTCTCCAAACTCGGATATATCATCTGGGGGTCCGAGGGGAGTCCAACGCAGAAGGTTTGGTTGAAATCGGGCCGGTGGTTTTGGAGAAAATGACCAAAAACCAAACAGGCGATTTTAAAAAGACGACAGGTACGCGCCTGTCGTCTTTTTTTGACCAAATTTTTTTTTTTTTTTTTGACCAAAAATTTAATTATTTCCAAACTCTGATATATCATCTGGGGGTCCGAGGGGAGTCCAACGCAGAAGGTTTGGTTGAAATCGGGCCGGTGGTTTTGGAGAAAATGACCAAAAACCAAACAGGCGATTTTAAAAAGACGACAGGTACGCGCCTGTCGTCTTTTTTTGACCAAATTTTTTTTTTTTTTTTACCAAAAATTAAAATTTCTCCAAATTTCTCCAAACTCGGATATATCATCTGGGGGTCCGAGGGGAGTCCAACGCAGAAGGTTTGGTTGAAATCGGGCCGGTGGTTTTGGAGAAAATGACCAAAAACCAAACAGGCGATTTTAAAAAGACGACAGGTACGCGCCTGTCGTCTTTTTTTGACCAAATTTTTTTTTTTTTGACCAAAAATTTAAATTTCTCCAAACTCGGATATATCATCTGGGGGTCCGAGGGGAGTCCAACGCAGAAGGTTTGGTTGAAATCGGGCCGGTGGTTTTGGAGAAAATGACCAAAAACCAAACAGGCGATTTTAAAAAGACGACAGGTACGCGCCTGTCGTCTTTTTTTGACCAAATTTTTTTTTTTTTTTGACAAAAAATTAAAATTTCTCCAAATTTCTCCAAACTCGGATATATCATCTGGGGGTCCGAGGGGAGTCCAACGCAGAAGGTTTGGTTGAAATCGGGCCGGTGGTTTTGGAGAAAATGACCAAAAACCAAACAGGCGATTTTAAAAAGACGACAGGTACGCGCCTGTCGTCTTTTTTTGACCAAATTTTTTTTTTTTTTGACCAAAAATTTAAATTTCTCCAAATTTCTCCAAACTCGGATATATCATCTGGGGGTCCGAGGGGAGTCCAACGCAGAAGGTTTGGTTGAAATCGGGCCGGTGGTTTTGGAGAATATGACCAAAAACCAAACAGGCGATTTTAAAAAGACGACAGGTACGCGCCTGTCGTCTTTTTTTGACCAATTTTTTTTTTTTTTATACCAAAAATTAAAATTTCTCCAAACTCGGATATATCATCTGGGGGTCCGAGGGGAGTCCAACGCAGAAGGTTTGGTTGAAATCGGGTGGGTGGTTTTGGAGAAAATGACCAAAAACCAAACAGGCGATTTTAAAAAGACGACAGGTACGCGCCTGTCGTCTTTTTTTGACCAATTTTTTTTTTTTTTTATACCAAAAATTAAAATTTCTCCAAACTCGGATATATCATCTGGGGGTCCGAGGGGAGTCCAACGCAGAAGGTTTGGTTGAAATCGGGCCGGTGGTTTTGGAGAAAATGACCAAAAACCAAACAGGCGATTTTAAAAAGACGACAGGTACGCGCCTGTCGTCTTTTTTTGACCAAATTTTTTTTTTTTTTGACCAAAAATTTAAATTTCTCCAAATTTCTCCAAACTCGGATATATCATCTGGGGGTCCGAGGGGAGTCCAACGCAGAAGGTTTGGTTGAAATCGGGCCGGTGGTTTTGGAGAAAATGACCAAAAACCAAACAGGCGATTTTAAAAAGACGACAGGTACGCGCCTGTCGTCTTTTTTTGACCAAATTTTTTTTTTTTTTTGACCAAAAATTAAAATTTCTCCAAATTTCTCCAAACTCGGATATATCATCTGGGGGTCCGAGGGGAGTCCAACGCAGAAGGTTTGGTTGAAATCGGGCCGGTGGTTTTGGAGAAAATGACCAAAAACCAAACAGGCGATTTTAAAAAGACGACAGGTACGCGCCTGTCGTCTTTTTTTGACCAATTTTTTTTTTTTTTTTTGACCAAAAATTTAATTTTTTCCAAACTCGGATATATCATCTGGGGGTCCGAGGGGAGTCCAACGCAGAAGGTTTGGTTGAAATCGGGCCGGTGGTTTTGGAGAAAATGACCAAAAACCAAACAGGCGATTTTAAAAAGACGACAGGTACGCGCCTGTTGTCTTTTTTTGACCTTTTTTTTTTTTTTTTTGACCAAAAATTAAAATTTCTCCAAACTCGGATATATCATCTGGGGGTCCGAGGGGAGTCCAACGCAGAAGGTTTGGTTGAAATCGGGCCGGTGGTTTTGGAGAAAATGACCAAAAACCAAACAGGCGATTTTAAAAAGACGACAGGTACGCGCCTGTCGTTTTATTTTGACCAAATTTTTTTTTTTTTTTGACCAAAAATTAAAATTTCTCCAAATTTCTCCAAACTCGGATATATCGTCTGGGGGTCCGAGGGGAGTCCAACGCAGAAGGTTTGGTTGAAATCGGGCCCGTGGTTTTGGAGAAAATGACCAAAAACCAAACAGGCGATTTTAAAAAGACGACAGGTACGCGCCTGTCGTCTTTTTTTGACCAAATTTTTTTTTTTTTATACCAAAAATTAAAATTTCTCCAAACTCGGATATATCATCTGGGGGTCCGAGGGGAGTCCAACGCAGAAGGTTTGGTTGAAATCGGGCCGGTGGTTTTGGAGAAAATGACCAAAAACCAAACAGGCGATTTTAAAAAGACGACAGGTACGCGCCTGTCGTCTTTTTTTGACCAATTTTTTTTTTTTTTTTATACCAAAAATTAAAATTTCTCCAAACTCGGATATATCATCTGGGGGTCCGAGGGGAGTCCAACGCAGAAGGTTTGGTTGAAATCGGGCCGGTGGTTTTGGAGAAAATGACCAAAAACCAAACAGGCGATTTTAAAAAGACGACAGGTACGCGCCTGTCGTCTTTTTTTGACCAAATTTTTTTTTTTTTTGACCAAAAATTTAAATTTCTCCAAATTTCTCCAAACTCGGATATATCATCTGGGGGTCCGAGGGGAGTCCAACGCAGAAGGTTTGGTTGAAATCGGGCCGGTGGTTTTGGAGAAAATGACCAAAAACCAAACAGGCGATTTTAAAAAGACGACAGGTACGTGCCTGTCGTCTTTTTTTGACCAAATTTTTTTTTTTTTTGACCAAAAATTAAAATTTCTCCAAATTTCTCCAAACTCGGATATATCATCTGGGGGTCCGAGGGGAGTCCAACGCAGAAGGTTTGGTTGAAATCGGGCCGGTGGTTTTGGAGAAAATGACCAAAAACCAAACAGGCGATTTTAAAAAGACGACAGGTACGCGCCTGTCGTCTTTTTTGGACCAATTTTTTTTTTTTTTTTTGACCAAAAATTTAATTTTTTCCAAACTCGGATATATCATCTGGGGGTCCGAGGGGAGTCCAACGCAGAAGGTTTGGTTGAAATCGGGCCGGTGGTTTTGGAGAAAATGACCAAAAACCAAACAGGCGATTTTAAAAAGACGACAGGTACGCGCCTGTCGTCTTTTTTTGACCAATTTTTTTTTTTTTTTTTTACCAAAAATTTAATTTTTTCCAAACTCGGATATATCATCTGGGGGTCCGAGGGGAGTCCAACGCAGAAGGTTTGGTTGAAATCGGGCCGGTGGTTTTGGAGAAAATGACCAAAAACCAAACAGGCGATTTTAAAAAGACGACAGGTACGCGCCTGTTGTCTTTTTTTGACCATTTTTTTTTTTTTTTTGACCAAAAATTAAAATTTCTCCAAACTCGGATATATCATCTGGGGGTCCGAGGGGAGTCCAACGCAGAAGGTTTGGTTGAAATCGGGCCGGTGGTTTTGGAGAAAATGACCAAAAACCAAACAGGCGATTTTAAAAAGACGACAGGTACGCGCCTGTCGTTTTATTTTGACCAAATTTTTTTTTTTTTTTTGACCAAAAATTAAAATTTCTCCAAATTTCTCCAAACTCGGATATATCGTCTGGGGGTCCGAGGGGAGTCCAACGCAGAAGGTTTGGTTGAAATCGGGCCGGTGGTTTTGGAGAAAATGACCAAAAACCAAACAGGCGATTTTAAAAAGACGACAGGTACGCGCCTGTCGTCTTTTTTTGACCAAATTTTTTTTTTTTTTATACCAAAAATTAAAATTTCTCCAAACTCGGATATATCATCTGGGGGTCCGAGGGGAGTCCAACGCAGAAGGTTTGGTTGAAATCGGGCCGGTGGTTTTGGAGAAAATGACCAAAAACCAAACAGGCGATTTTAAAAAGACGACAGGTACGCGCCTGTCGTCTTTTTTTGACCAAATTTTTTTTTTTTTTTTGACCAAAAATTTAATTTTTTCCAAACTCGGATATATCATCTGGGGGTCCGAGGGGAGTCCAACGCAGAAGGTTTGGTTGAAATCGGGCCGGTGGTTTTGGAGAAAATGACCAAAAACCAAACAGGCGATTTTAAAAAGACGACAGGTACGCGCCTGTCGTCTTTTTTTGACCAAATTTTTTTTTTTTTTGACCAAAAATTAAAATTTCTCCAAACTCGGATATATCATCTGGGGGTCCGAGGGGAGTCCAACGCAGAAGGTTTGGTTGAAATCGGGCCGGTGGTTTTGGAGAAAATGACCAAAAACCAAACAGGCGATTTTAAAAAGACGACAGGTACGCGCCTGTCGTTTTATTTTGACCAAATTTTTTTTTTTTTTTTGACCAAAAATTAAAATTTCTCCAAATTTCTCCAAACTCGGATATATCGTCTGGGGGTCCGAGGGGAGTCCAACGCAGAAGGTTTGGTTGAAATCGGGCCCGTGGTTTTGGAGAAAATGACCAAAAACCAAACAGGCGATTTTAAAAAGACGACAGGTACGCGCCTGTCGTCTTTTTTTGACCAAATTTTTTTTTTTTTATACCAAAAATTAAAATTTCTCCAAACTCGGATATATCATCTGGGGGTCCGAGGGGAGTCCAACGCAGAAGGTTTGGTTGAAATCGGGCCGGTGGTTTTGGAGAAAATGACCAAAAACCAAACAGGCGATTTTAAAAAGACGACAGGTACGCGCCTGTCGTCTTTTTTTGACCAATTGTTTTTTTTTTTTTGACCAAAAATTTAATTTTTTCCAAACTCGGATATATCATCTGGGGGTCCGAGGGGAGTCCAACGCAGAAGGTTTGGTTGAAATCGGGCCGGTGGTTTTGGAGAAAATGACCAAAAACCAAACAGGCGATTTTAAAAAGACGACAGGGACGCGCCTGTCGTCTTTTTTTGACCAAATTTTTTTTTTTTTTATACCAAAAATTAAAATTTCTCCAAACTCGGATATATCATCTGGGGGTCCGAGGGGAGTCCAACGCAGAAGGTTTGGTTGAAATCGGGCCGGTGGTTTTGGAGAAAATGACCAAAAACCAAACAGGCGATTTTAAAAAGACGACAGGTACGCGCCTGTCGTCTTTTTTTGACCAAATTTTTTTTTTTTTTTTTGACCAAAAATTTAATTTTTTCCAAACTCGGATATATCATCTGGGGGTCCGAGGGGAGTCCAACGCAGAAGGTTTGGTTGAAATCGGGCCGGTGGTTTTGGAGAAAATGACCAAAAACCAAACAGGCGATTTTAAAAAGACGACAGGTACGCGCCTGTCGTCTTTTTTTGACCAAATTTTTTTTTTTTTTGACCAAAAATTAAAATTTCTCCAAACTCGGATATATCATCTGGGGGTCCGAGGGGAGTCCAACGCAGAAGGTTTGGTTGAAATCGGGCATGTGGTTTTGGAGAAAATGACCAAAAACCAAACAGGCGATTTTAAAAAGACGACAGGTACGCGCCTGTCGTCTTTTTTTGACCAAATTTTTTTTTTTTTTTTTTACCAAAAATTTATTTTTTTCCAAACTCGGATATATCATCTGGGGGTCCGAGGGGAGTCCAACGCAGAAGGTTTGGTTGAAATCGGGCCGGTGGTTTTGGAGAAAATGACCAAAAACCAAACAGGCGATTTTAAAAAGACAACAGGTACGCGCCTGTCTTTTTTTGACCATTTTTTTTTTTTTTTTTTACCAAAAATTAAAATTTCTCCAAACTCGGATATATCATCTGGGGGTCCGAGGGGAGTCCAACGCAGAAGGTTTGGTTGAAATCGGGCCGGTGGTTTTGGAGAAAATGACCAAAAACCAAACAGGCGATTTTAAAAAGACAACAGGTACGCGCCTGTCGTCTTTTTTTGACCAATTTTTTTTTTTTTTTATACCAAAAATTAAAATTTCTCCAAACTCGGATATATCATCTGGGGGTCCGAGGGGAGTCCAACGCAGAAGGTTTGGTTGAAATCGGGCCGGTGGTTTTGGAGAAAATGACCAAAAACCAAACAGGCGATTTTAAAAAGACGACAGGTACGCGCCTGTCGTCTTTTTTTGACCAAATTTTCTTTTTTTTTTATACCAAAAATTTAAATTTCTCCAAACTCGGATATATCATCTGGGGGTCCGAGGGGAGTCCAACGCAGAAGGTTTGGTTGAAATCGGGCATGTGGTTTTGGAGAAAATGACCAAAAACCAAACAGGCGATTTTAAAAAGACGACAGGTACGCGCCTGTCGTCTTTTTTTGACCAAATTTTTTTTTTTTTTGACCAAAAATTAAAATTTCTCCAAACTCGGATATATCATCTGGGGGTCCGAGGGGAGTCCAACGCAGAAGGTTTGGTTGAAATCGGGCCGGTGGTTTTGGAGAAAATGACCAAAAACCAAACAGGCGATTTTAAAAAGACGACAGGTACGCGCCTGTCGTCTTTTTTTGACCATTTTTTTTTTTTTTTTATACCAAAAATTAAAATTTCTCCAAACTCGGATATATCATCTGGGGGTCCGAGGGGAGTCCAACGCAGAAGGTTTGGTTGAAATCGGGCCGGTGGTTTTGGAGAAAATGACCAAAAACCAAACAGGCGATTTTAAAAAGACGACAGGTACGCGCCTGTCGTCTTTTTTTGACCAAATTTTTTTTTTTTTATATACCAAAAATTAAAATTTCTCCAAACTCGGATATATCATCTGGGGGTCCGAGGGGAGTCCAACGCAGAAGGTTTGGTTGAAATCGGGCCGGTGGTTTTGGAGAAAATGACCAAAAACCAAACAGGCGATTTTAAAAAGACGACAGGTACGCGCCTGTCGTCTTTTTTTGACCAAATTTTTTTTTTTTTTTGACCAAAAATTAAAATTTCTCCAAATTTCTCCAAACTCGGATATATCATCTGGGGGTCCGAGGGGAGTCCAACGCAGAAGGTTTGGTTGAAATCGGGCCGGTGGTTTTGGAGAAAATGACCAAAAACCAAACAGGCGATTTTAAAAAGACGACAGGTACGCGCCTGTCGTCTTTTTTTGACCAAATTTTTTTTTTTTTTGACCAAAAATTAAAATTTCTCCAAACTCGGATATATCATCTGGGGGTCCGAGGGGAGTCCAACGCAGAAGGTTTGGTTGAAATCGGGCATGTGGTTTTGGAGAAAATGACCAAAAACCAAACAGGCGATTTTAAAAAGACGACAGGTACGCGCCTGTCGTCTTTTTTTGACCAAATTTTTTTTTTTTTTTTTGACCAAAAATTTATTTTTTTCCAAACTCGGATATATCATCTGGGGGTCCGAGGGGAGTCCAACGCAGAAGGTTTGGTTGAAATCGGGCCGGTGGTTTTGGAGAAAATGACCAAAAACCAAACAGGCGATTTTAAAAAGACAACAGGTACGCGCCTGTCTTTTTTTGACCATTTTTTTTTTTTTTTTTGACCAAAAATTAAAATTTCTCCAAACTCGGATATATCATCTGGGGGTCCGAGGGGAGTCCAACGCAGAAGGTTTGGTTGAAATCGGGCCGGTGGTTTTGGAGAAAATGACCAAAAACCAAACAGGCGATTTTAAAAAGACAACAGGTACGCGCCTGTCTTTTTTTGACCATTTTTTTTTTTTTTTTGACCAAAAATTAAAATTTCTCCAAACTCGGATATATCATCTGGGGGTCCGAGGGGAGTCCAACGCAGAAGGTTTGGTTGAAATCGGGCATGTGGTTTTGGAGAAAATGACCAAAAACCAAACAGGCGATTTTAAAAAGACGACAGGTACGCGCCTGTCGTCTTTTTTTGACCAAATTTTTTTTTTTTTTTTTGACCAAAAATTTATTTTTTTCCAAACTCGGATATATCATCTGGGGGTCCGAGGGGAGTCCAACGCAGAAGGTTTGGTTGAAATCGGGCCGGTGGTTTTGGAGAAAATGACCAAAAACCAAACAGGCGATTTTAAAAAGACAACAGGTACGCGCCTGTCTTTTTTTGACCATTTTTTTTTTTTTTTTTGACCAAAAATTAAAATTTCTCCAAACTCGGATATATCATCTGGGGGTCCGAGGGGAGTCCAACGCAGAAGGTTTGGTTGAAATCGGGCCGGTGGTTTTGGAGAAAATGACCAAAAACCAAACAGGCGATTTTAAAAAGACAACAGGTACGCGCCTGTCGTCTTTTTTTGACCATTTTTTTTTTTTTTTTATACCAAAAATTAAAATTTCTCCAAACTCGGATATATCATCTGGGGGTCCGAGGGGAGTCCAACGCAGAAGGTTTGGTTGAAATCGGGCCGGTGGTTTTGGAGAAAATGACTAAAAACCAAACAGGCGATTTTAAAAAGACGACAGGTACGCGCCTGTCGTCTTTTTTTGACCAAATTTTCTTTTTTTTTTATACCAAAAATTTAAATTTCTCCAAACTCGGATATATCATCTGGGGGTCCGAGGGGAGTCCAACGCAGAAGGTTTGGTTGAAATCGGGCATGTGGTTTTGGAGAAAATGACCAAAAACCAAACAGGCGATTTTAAAAAGACGACAGGTACGCGCCTGTCGTCTTTTTTTGACCAAATTTTTTTTTTTTTTGACCAAAAATTAAAATTTCTCCAAACTCGGATATATCATCTGGGGGTCCGAGGGGAGTCCAACGCAGAAGGTTTGGTTGAAATCGGGCCGGTGGTTTTGGAGAAAATGACCAAAAACCAAACAGGCGATTTTAAAAAGACGACAGGTACGCGCCTGTCGTCTTTTTTTGACCATTTTTTTTTTTTTTTTATACCAAAAATTAAAATTTCTCCAAACTCGGATATATCATCTGGGGGTCCGAGGGGAGTCCAACGCAGAAGGTTTGGTTGAAATCGGGCCGGTGGTTTTGGAGAAAATGACCAAAAACCAAACAGGCGATTTTAAAAAGACGACAGGTGAGGTTGCTATGACGTCACTGAGCTGAGAGGTCGGACTGACACTGAGCTCCCGCTCCCATCGACCATAATTTAAATTTTACCCACCACAGACGGACTTTTTTACATCTCGCTGACCGCCCTAAGCTTCCTAACGATGTCAAGCAAGGAAAATAGCTCGGTTCCGCCCGAAAATCCAGGTAAATCTCAAAGAGTAACAAGTGACCGACCGAACCTTGAGGCGCAAGATGGCGGCTCGGTTGCTGGTGGCTACTCGCAGCTAGCTCAAGAAGTTACTCGGAGCATCGCCAAGTTATTAGAAGAGAAGCTGACCTCATTTACGAACGCACTGGAAGTTTTGACAAGCCGGGTGGAAGGCAACAATAAAAGACTAGATGAAGCTGAGGACCGAGTGTCCACAATGGAGGACACGCTAGCTACCACCGAAAACAAGCTCCGGGAAGTTGAGAAGAAGCTACAAATTCTCACTGAAAAAGCAGACGACATGGAGAACAGGACGAGACGGGACAATATCAGGATCATTGGCTTAAAGGAAGGAGCCGAAGGTGAGCAACCTGTTGCTTACTTTGAACGCTGGCTGCCGAAAATACTGAACTTGGATACTAAACGGGGCATAATTAAAATTGACCGGGCGCACAGAGGGCTCGGTCCCGCCCGCGGCGACCGCCCCAGACCCGTCATTATCAAGCTACACAACTCCGGGGAGTGAATTTAGGGGGCGCTACGTGAGTGAGCGACTCCTGACAGGCTCCGTGTGTGTGTGTGGGAAAGTGTGTCTTTTCGGTACTTCTACTGCCTGTTTTTGTACGTCTTTTGGAGGGCATCATGTTAATAGCAACAGTTTTTTCCCTGGCCTATCTTTGGCTTTTGATCACCGGTCCAAGGCATGTAAACGGACTTTATCGACCGCCGTTCGCAGTCAGCCCAGAGAGGCTCGCTTATTCGCGGGAATACCTGCTGGAGCTGGGCCGCCGTGAGCCACTGACGGCCGCTCAAATATCCCCCCTCACAGACAATATACCTCTTGAATTACTCCATGGACACAAAAGGAGACGGATACGGAGGAAAAGGGGGTCAAGAGGAGGGATACGGAACAGGCTGAGGAGGAGAGGGAGCCGTCTACCTTTACCTGCAATAACGCTGTCAAACGTAAGATCGCTGCGGAATAAGACGGAGGAGCTCTCCACGCTCATCCAGTTTGACCAGGATTACCGGCAAACTAGTCTCTTCTGTTTCACGGAGACATGGCTGACGGAGGATACAGAGTTCTGTCTGGATAGTTTTAAAATCATCCGCTTTGACAGAGATGCAGCGAGAACACGGAAGTCAATTGGGGGCGGGCTCTGTATGGCTGTCAGTAACAGCTGGGCAACAAACGTCACAGTGAGAGAGACTGTCTGCTGCAAACACTATGAACTGATGACTGTGTCGTTCAGACCACACTATTTACCACGAGAATTTTCCCAGATCACTGTCATTTTAGCATATGTTCCAGGCCCTGATTTTAACCTTGCTGCTGAACATTTATCTGACTACTATAACAGAGCAGTCAACCAAACTGGAGAACAGCCTGTATTTCTACTGGGGGATTTCAACCGGTGTGACGTCACCACACATCTGCCAGATCTAGAGCAGTATGTTACGACCCCCACCAGAAAACAGAGTATACTGGATATGTGCTATGGCAACATTCCTGGTGCATATATCTCAAAACCACGACCCCCACTTGGCCGTTCTGACCATAATGTTATTTTATTGCTTCCCACATACAGATCAAAGCTAAAGACAGGTGAAACCATCACAAAAACAATAAGAGTCTGGAATGATGAAACAACTGAAGCACTGAAAGGCTGCTTTGAATTGACAGACTGGGACTTGTTTTTTGATACCTGTGGCAATGATCTCAACATGCTTACTGATGTGCTAACCTCCTATTTTTCTTTTTGTGAGGACACAGTGACACAGACTAAACAGATAACTATTCACCCAAATAATAAAAAATGGGTTACAAGGGACATGAAAATCTGCCTAGTCCAAAAGAAAGCAGCATTCCTGCAAGGGGACACACTCAGAGTGAGGGAGTTGGAGAAAGAGTTCAGAAGGATGGCCAGGCTTTCAAAAATCAGCTACAAGAACAAGGTGGAGCAAAAATTAACATCTGGAAATGCAAGGGAAGCATGGCAGGGTCTAAATATTATGATGGACAGAGTTGCCAAACCCGCAGTGGCCAGCCGTCCGGACCCCGCCCCCTTTGCAGAACAACTCAACATCTTCTTCGGCCGGTTCAACAACAACTCTCCATCCGACTTTGACTGCTCAACCACCATCTCCCCCCACCCAGCCATCACCATCAACGAGCAGCAGGTAACCTCCATCCTTCGCCGGGTCAAACCACATAAAGCCTCTGGCCCTGACAAGCTCAGAGGCAGGGTACTTAAGGACTGCTCTGCTCAGCTAGGTGGAGTGGTCACAAGACTGTTTCAGTGCCTTTTGGATTCGGGAAATGTTCCTAATAATTGGAAGGAATCCACCATAATTCCCATCCCCAAAAAAACACCAGCTAAGGAGCTGAAAGACTACAGACCAGTGGCCCTGACCTCCGTGCTGTGCAAGTGCATGGAGAGAGTCCTGTGTGACCTCCTGGCTAAAATGCTGTCACACAAAATGGATCCTTTTCAGTTTGCCTACAGGGCAAAAAGGGGTGTCGAGGACGCAAGTCTCACATTGCTGAATACTGTCACTAAACATCTGGACTCTCCACACCCTCACACCAGGATCTTATTTATGGACTTCTCCTCTGCTTTTAATACTGTGCACATAGACACCCTGCTGTATGCTCTTTTAGATCTCCAAGTTCATCCCACATTGGTTTTATGGATCAAGAATTTTCTAAATGACAGGCCACAACAGGTGCTTTTAAATGGTTTTAAATCAAAGAAGCTGATTTTAAACACAGGTGTTCCCCAGGGTTGTGTTTTATCTCCTGTTCTCTTCTCTGTGTACACAAACAACATCACCTGTAACAGCGAGGGGATCAGCCTTTTTAAATATGCGGATGACATGGCCCTGGTGGCTCACCTGACCGACACCACTGCTCTGGACCGGTATCAGCAGGCTGTTGAAAACCTGGCACAGACTTTTAACCAGCTTTGTCTTGAGCTAAATGTCCAGAAGACCAAAGAGCTGTGCTGTGGGGGCAGAAGGGAGTCAGCAACTGCTTTTTTCAAACCACTCAGCATCCAGGGTCAGCTGGTGGAGCAGGTTGAGTCTTTTAAATACCTGGGAACTGACCTGGACAACTGCCTCTCCTTCTCTCAGCATGCAGACACCATTTTTAAAAAATCACAACAGCGCCTCTACCTGCTGAGGAAATTAAGGACTTTCAACGTCAGCACACATGTTTTAACTCTGGTCTACCAGTCCCTCATTGAATCCCTACTCACCTTCAATATCTCTTCCTGGTACAGCCTCCTCTCATCCAAACACAAGATCAAACTTTCCCGCACAGTTAACCAGGCCAGCAAAATTATTGGAGCACCACAAACCCCCCTCTCAGAGCTGTACAGCCGGTCTGTGATCAGGAAGGCCACCCTGATCACAGAAGACTCCTCCCACCCCCTTCACCACTGCTTCCAGCTGCTGCCATCAGGCAAACGCCATAAGGTCCCACTGGCCAGGAAAAACATCTACAAAAAATCTTTCATCCCCTCTGCAATAACCATCCTGAACAATAAGAAATGAACATTCTGCTGCCTTTAACAGCCCCCCCCTCCTTTTTTTTTTTAGAATGATTGCACAACATTGTTGTTTTTAATGTCTGTTTGTTTCTTAGTGTTTTTATTGAGCCTGTCAAAGACGAATTTCTGTCACTCGTGACAGACAATAAAGTTTATCTATCTATCTATCTATCTATCTAAACAACGGATCATGGCTGCACTGAGAGAGCGACGGCAGCTGACATATGAGGGGATGAAACTGTACATTCAGCAAGATTTCTCAGCTGCAGTGAAGGAGAAGCGGCGCAGCTTCAACAAGGTGTGTGAACGTCTGATCGGACTGAACATCCGCTTCGTCATGCGGTTCCCCGCCGTCCTAAGCTTCACCTACAACGGAGAGAGACATGCTTTCCAGTCCCCCCGAGCTGCGCAGGCATTTGTGGACGGACTGCCGTGAACTGTGCATCGATTACCACTGGGTAAATAAGTCAATATTTTGTGGCGAGATGTCACTCGGTAATTTTAGTTTGAACTGCTGTATTAAAATCTAAATTCAGCTGTGCATTAAGCTTGAAAAATGTTTAGCCTAACTAATACTGCACTTACCGTACATGATAAGTCAGGGATGTAAAGGCTGTGATGTTAAACAAAAAAGGTTAAAGGTTTAATTAAAATTAATCTGATTTAAATAAGAAAAAAAAGAGCCATGGCTAGAGCTACATGACCCCTGAGGGGCAAGGGATCTGACAGAATCCTTATTATTTTCGGGCTCTAAAAGGATGTGTATCCATCTGGGTCGTGGGGGCGGGAGTTATTGAAGAGATTGAGGTTGTTGCTCTTCTTCGGTGTTACCTACGCTTTCAGCGTCATACAACCACCTGTAACTGTTACACAAATCTGGTTTTTATGGCTGGGTTTTTCGTTCTTGTTTAGACCTGATGAGGTTTATTTCAGTGTTAAATGCCCATTGTTCAGGGGCAGATTTTTTGTTCACAGTGCTCTGAAATGTAAGACTACATCCTTACCACCACTATATCCTGTCAAATTTATATATATGTTTTTCATTGCTCACAACCTCGAATGTAATTTGGCTCGTGCATTACTGATTTATCTTATCTTCATTTAACAACCATGAGTGACATTAAGATTATTTCTTTAAATGTCAAGGGGTTAGGCCATGTTGTTAAAAGGCAGAAGATTATTTCTTTATTAAAGAGAGAGAATGCACAAATCGCCCTTCTACAAGAAACACATTTGACAGATCTGGAACACATTAAATTAAGGAGAAACTGGGTAGGCCAGGTGTTCTATTCATCCTTCAATTCACATAGTAGAGGAGTAGCCATTCTCATCCATAAGAAATTACCATTTACTTTAGAAGAGGTTATTAAGGATGATGAGGGACGATTTGTTATTATTTCAGGTTTCCTTTATGGGGAACGAATCCTCATAGGCTCTATCTATGGCCCTAACGCATTCGAGCCTTCTTTCTTTTCTAG
The DNA here is from genome assembly GCF_905171665.1 of Trachurus trachurus. Taxonomy (NCBI): domain Eukaryota; kingdom Metazoa; phylum Chordata; class Actinopteri; order Carangiformes; family Carangidae; genus Trachurus; species Trachurus trachurus. Next base: position 23,654 of record NW_028155172.1, on the reverse strand, counting down.
GCTGCTTGCAGCGACATCCTCACGTTTAACCCCCTTCACAGTATTCGGAGGAGACTTTAACTGCGTTCAGGATGCTAGTGTTGACCAATCTCCATCAAAACCTGCTTTTATATCAAAAAAGACAGCAAGGCTGAAGGAGCTAGGTGCAGACCTGGGTCTTTTTGATGTTTGGAGGATTATAAACCCAACAACAAAGGACTACACTTTTTACTCCCACCCCCACCAATCTCTATCAAGAATTGATTATTTTCTAGTGTCTAGAGAGGTAGTAGATAGAGTCAAAACATGCTCAATTGGAATATGTACATTATCTGATCATAACCCAGTATCTATGACGATATCCCCCCCCTATCTCAATCCCTCCTCACGCCACTGGAGACTTAATTCCTCACTTCTAAGTAGCCCCCCATTTTTGGATTTTCTGGAGAAACAATGGGAACTTTTTATGGCGACAAATAATACACCAGGTATAAATCCCTCCCTTTTATGGGAAACCGCTAAGGCGTTTATCAGGGGGTCAATTATATCTTACACAGCAGCTCATAAGAGGGAAACAATCAGGAAGCAATTGGAATTGGAACAGTCAATCAAGGAGTTAGAGAACAAATTTAAAGGGTCTCCATCTAAACATAATCTTAAAAATTTAGAAGCAGCAAGATCGGCGCTTAATCAACTCCTAACAAGCAAAGCAGAGGCTTCTATCCTTTTCGCTAGACAGAGGCTATATGAACACGGCAATAAGCCTGGCCGCCTTCTTGCCCGCCTGGCAAAGGGCAGAAATGCCATTAATTTAATATCATCACTTAAAGATAGTAATGGAGACAAATTTCATGAATCAAAAAAAATTAACAATATTATGAGACAGTTCTATCACAAGTTATATTCCACCGAATGCAATACATCAGATGATTTAAGAAAATCCTTCCTGGATCAAATAAGTCTCCCCTCTCTTACAGAAGAACAACGGGAACTCCTGAATAGACAGGTTACCAGGGAAGAGGTCCTGGATGCTATTCGCACACTTCAAAGTGGGAAAGCACCAGGGCCGGATGGCTATGGGCCGGAATATTATAAAAAAATGAGCAGGATTGTGGTGGGCCCTCTCACCGATATGTTTTTGGACTCCTTCAAAAATGGATGTCTCCCTCCCTCTCTAAATTTGGCCAATATCTCTTTAATCCTAAAGAAAAATAAACCCCCAGATGAATGTGGTTCTTATAGACCAGTCAGCCTTATAAATGTGGACAGCAAGATACTTTCTAAAGTGCTGGCCAGAAGATTGGAGAATTATTTACCTTCACTCATAAATGATGATCAGACAGGCTTTATCAGGGGGAGGTTATCGTGCTCTAATGTGAGAAGACTTCTTAATGTAGTACAGTACTCCTCGGAGATGCAACACCGGGCACTAGCTATATCATTAGACGCGGAAAAGGCGTTCGACAGGGTGGAGTGGGGGTTCATGTGGGATGTCCTGAGCAGGTTTGGATTAGGAGAGGAGTTTATAAATTGGATAAAACTTATTTATCATTCACCAGAGGCCTGTGTCTTAACCAATGGTATGCGTTCTTCTCCCTTCCCGCTAGGTAGAGGGACAAGACAGGGCTGCCCGCTCTCCCCCCTCCTCTTTGCCCTTACTTTAGAGCCTCTAGCAGAACGAATCAGGAACAGTAACGAAATACATGGCATTACTTTAGGCAAGACCACTCATAAGATAGCATTATATGCTGATGACGTTTTACTTTTTCTTTCAAGGCCTGAGGTGTCAGTCCCGGCCACTTTGTCAATTATCAACTCATTTGGCTCTATATCTGGCTATAAAGTTAATTACACAAAATCTGAGGCCATGCCCCTGGGAAATTATGGCAGTACAGGCTCAGTTACAAATTTTCCATTCAGATGGGCCACTTCGGGCTTTGTTTATCTTGGTATTAAAGTGTCATCTAATGTTAGGGACCTGAGGAGACTTAATTTTGTGCCCGCAATCAGAACAGTTAAGAATGACCTTGAGAGATGGCATGACCTTCCCCTCTCCTGGATGGGCAGAATCAGTCTTATAAAGATGAACATACTCCCCAGGTTGCTTTATCCTTTGCAGATGTTACCATTATGGATACCAAAGAAGGTTATTTTAGATTTAGAAAAAGCCTTTTCACGATTTATCTGGCACAATAAAAGACCCAGAATTAAAATTAAGACTTTACAACTGCCAGTGGCACGAGGGGGCCTAGCCCTACCCAATCTGAGATTTTATAACTGGGCCTGCCACACCCGAATAGTCTGGGACTGGCTCCAGTCTCATTTAAAATCTGAAACGGGTATCGATGAATGGTTTTCCTCTCCCTACTCTCTGCTGAGTAAACTTGTTAGTTTTGGGAAAAAGAGGTTGCCACACATTAAACGCAACCCTATTGTTTACAACACTATCAGAGTCTGGCGAGACCTTACAAAATATTTTGGGGAAAACGTTTCATCCTTTGCGTTAACGCCTGTGACCAGAAATGAGGAGTTCGCCCCAGGAATTAATAATAGAGTGTTTGATAGCTGGCATAAAAAAGGCATCAGGCTCATTTGGGATGTATACGAGGGCAATACGCTGATGTCCTTTCAACAGCTTCAACAAAAATACAACATTGCATCTGAACACTTTTATGGGTATCTTCAACTCCGTAGTTTTATTCTGTCAATTGTGAAAAATCTCCACACAGACACTCCCTCTCCCAGTGATATAGAGTTATTTGTACTGAACCGAAAAGACACAAGACATTTTCTCTCTCATTCCTATTCACTGCTCTACTCCTTAGATTCATCAGATATAGGGAAGGTGATACAGAAGTGGGAACGAGATCTTGGTGGGCAATTTATTGAAGATGACTGGCATGAAGCAATAGTCTCTGCCAAAACCACATTTATTTGCAACCGAATGAGAGAAACCCAATTTAAAATACTCCATAGATCCCACATAACACCATTCATTCTTAACAAAATGGATAACCAGATCTCCCCTCTCTGCATCAAATGTAATATGTCTGTTGGGACATACATTCACTGTTTCTGGGAGTGTCGTTTTATTGCAAGGTTTTGGAGTAATGTAGCCCAGGAGTTGAGTAAAATTTTCTCACGCAAAGTTACAAAGGATTCTGGCCTTTTCATATTAAGCTTGCCGTCAAAAACACTATCTTTGAGTAGAACAGATTTTAAACTCTGTGACAAACTTCTGTTTCTGGCTAGGAGATGTATTTTAAAGCAATGGATAAGTGACAAACCTCCAACGGTCACACAATGGTACCAAGAGACGTATAAAGTTTTACCCTTAGAAAGACTTACTGCGCGAATGAAAGGGGATGATAATCTGTTTGAGGTAACATGGTCGGCTTTTCTGAGGTACTTACCCCCACCCCTTCGGGACACTGTAAATAAGGGGAGATATACTTTAGACTGGAATACTTCCACTAGATGATTTATGGTATCAGATGTGTTATTGCCAGTCTCTAACTCTCCCCTTCAATGCTTTTGTTTAGATCTTATACGACTATATCTACTTGTGTAATTTATTTATGTATTTTAAATTTAATTTTATTGTTTATCTGTCTGTATTTCGTTTACTTACTTTTTAAAAAATCAATTCCTTTTTAATTATTATTATTTATTTATTTATTTTATTTTTTTCTTTTCTTTGTCTTTTCCTTTCTGATGCCTTTTGGGGTAAGGACAGTCATGAGCTAAGTTTATATTTGGGTTTGGATGGTGGCTTGTTTTTCTTTCCGTATTGATATGTGAATACAGAGAGCACTTGTATGTTGTATGTTGTCGATATTTTGTTCGATAAAAATCAATAAAAATCTATTGATCAAAAAAAAAAAAAAAAAAAAAAAAAAAAAAAAAAAAAGACGACAGGTACGCGCCTGTCGTCTTTTTTTTGACCAAATTTTTTTTTTTTTTATACCAAAAATTAAAATTTCTCCAAACTCGGATATATCATCTGGGGGTCCGAGGGGAGTCCAACGCAGAAGGTTTGGTTGAAATCGGGCCGGTGGTTTTGGAGAAAATGACCAAAAACCAAACAGGCGATTTTAAAAAGACGACAGGTACGCGCCTGTCGTCTTTTTTTGACCAAATTTTTTTTTTTTTTATACCAAAAATTAAAATTTCTCCAAACTCGGATATATCATCTGGGGGTCCGAGGGGAGTCCAACGCAGAAGGTTTGGTTGAAATCGGGTGGGTGGTTTTGGAGAAAATGACCAAAAACCAAACAGGCGATTTTAAAAAGACGACAGGTACGCGCCTGTCGTCTTTTTTTGACCAATTTTTTTTTTTTTTTATACCAAAAATTAAAATTTCTCCAAACTCGGATATATCATCTGGGGGTCCGAGGGGAGTCCAACGCAGAAGGTTTGGTTGAAATCGGGCCGGTGGTTTTGGAGAAAATGACCAAAAACCAAACAGGCGATTTTAAAAAGACGACAGGTACGCGCCTGTCGTCTTTTTTTGACCAAATTTTTTTTTTTTTTGACCAAAAATTTAATTTTTTCCAAACTCGGATATATCATCTGGGGGTCCGAGGGGAGTCCAACGCAGAAGGTTTGGTTGAAATCGGGCCGGTGGTTTTGGAGAAAATGACCAAAAACCAAACAGGCGATTTTAAAAAGACGACAGGTACGCGCCTGTCGTCTTTTTTTGACCAAATTTTTTTTTTTTTTGACCAAAAATTAAAATTTCTCCAAACTCGGATATATCATCTGGGGGTCCGAGGGGAGTCCAACGCAGAAGGTTTGGTTGAAATCGGGCCGGTGGTTTTGGAGAAAATGACCAAAAACCAAACAGGCGATTTTAAAAAGACGACAGGTACGCGCCTGTCGTCTTTTTTTGACCAAATTTTTTTTTTTTTTTTGACCAAAAATTTAATTTTCTCCAAACTCGGATATATCATCTGGGGGTCCGAGGGGAGTCCAACGCAGAAGGTTTGGTTGAAATCGGGCCGGTGGTTTTGGAGAAAATGACCAAAAACCAAACAGGCGATTTTAAAAAGACGACAGGTACGCGCCTGTCGTCTTTTTTGACCAATTTTTTTTTTTTTTTTGACCAAAAATTAAAATTTCTCCAAACTCGGATATATCATCTGGGGGTCCGAGGGGAGTCCAACGCAGAAGGTTTGGTTGAAATCGGGCCGGTGGTTTTGGAGAAAATGACCAAAAACCAAACAGGCGATTTTAAAAAGACGACAGGTACGCGCCTGTCGTCTTTTTTTGACCAATTTTTTTTTTTTTTTTACCAAAAATTAAAATTTCTCCAAACTCGGATATATCATCTGGGGGTCCGAGGGGAGTCCAACGCAGAAGGTTTGGTTGAAATCGGGCCGGTGGTTTTGGAGAAAATGACCAAAAACCAAACAGGCGATTTTAAAAAGACGACAGGTACGCGCCTGTCGTCTTTTTTTGACCAAATTTTTTTTTTTTTTATACCAAAAATTTAAATTTCTCCAAACTCGGATATATCATCTGGGGGTCCGAGGGGAGTCCAACGCAGAAGGTTTGGTTGAAATCGGGCCGGTGGTTTTGGAGAAAATGACCAAAAACCAAACAGGCGATTTTAAAAAGACGACAGGTACGCGCCTGTCGTCTTTTTTTGACCAAATTTTTTTTTTTTTTGACCAAAAATTAAAATTTCTCCAAACTCGGATATATCATCTGGGGGTCCGAGGGGAGTCCAACGCAGAAGGTTTGGTTGAAATCGGGCCGGTGGTTTTGGAGAAAATGACCAAAAACCAAACAGGCGATTTTAAAAAGACGACAGGTACGCGCCTGTCGTCTTTTTTTGACCATTTTTTTTTTTTTTTTTACCAAAAATTAAAATTTCTCCAAACTCGGATATATCATCTGGGGGTCCGAGGGGAGTCCAACGCAGAAGGTTTGGTTGAAATCGGGCCGGTGGTTTTGGAGAAAATGACCAAAAACCAAACAGGCGATTTTAAAAAGACGACAGGTACGCGCCTGTCGTCTTTTTTTGACCAAATTTTTTTTTTTTTTTATACCAAAAATTAAAATTTCTCCAAACTCGGATATATCATCTGGGGGTCCGAGGGGAGTCCAACGCAGAAGGTTTGGTTGAAATCGGGCCGGTGGTTTTGGAGAAAATGACCAAAAACCAAACAGGCGATTTTAAAAAGACGACAGGTACGCGCCTGTCGTCTTTTTTTGACCAAATTTTTTTTTTTTTTTGACCAAAAATTAAAATTTCTCATTCCAAACTCGGATATATCATCTGGGGGTCCGAGGGGAGTCCAACGCAGAAGGTTTGGTTGAAATCGGGCCGGTGGTTTTGGAGAAAATGACCAAAAACCAAACAGGCGATTTTAAAAAGACGACAGGTACGCGCCTGTCGTCTTTTTTTGACCAAATTTTTTTTTTTTTTGACCAAAAATTAAAATTTCTCCAAACTCGGATATATCATCTGGGGGTCCGAGGGGAGTCCAACGCAGAAGGTTTGGTTGAAATCGGGCCGGTGGTTTTGGAGAAAATGACCAAAAACCAAACAGGCGATTTTAAAAAGACGACAGGTACGCGCCTGTCGTCTTTTTTGACCAATTTTTTTTTTTTTTTTGACCAAAAATTAAAATTTCTCCAAACTCGGATATATCATCTGGGGGTCCGAGGGGAGTCCAACGCAGAAGGTTTGGTTGAAATCGGGCCGGTGGTTTTGGAGAAAATGACCAAAAACCAAACAGGCGATTTTAAAAAGACGACAGGTACGCGCCTGTCGTCTTTTTTGACCATTTTTTTTTTTTTTTTTGACCAAAAATTAAAATTTCTCCAAACTCGGATATATCATCTGGGGGTCCGAGGGGAGTCCAACGCAGAAGGTTTGGTTGAAATCGGGCCGGTGGTTTTGGAGAAAATGACCAAAAACCAAACAGGCGATTTTAAAAAGACGACAGGTACGCGCCTGTCGTCTTTTTTTGACCAAATTTTTTTTTTTTTTTTCACCAAAAATTAATTTTTTCCAAACTCGGATATATCATCTGGGGGTCCGAGGGGAGTCCAACGCAGAAGGTTTGGTTGAAATCGGGCCGGTGGTTTTGGAGAAAATGACCAAAAACCAAACAGGCGATTTTAAAAAGACGACAGGTACGCGCCTGTCGTCTTTTTTTGACCAATTTTTTTTTTTTTTTTGACCAAAAATTAAAATTTCTCCAAACTCGGATATATCATCTGGGGGTCCGAGGGGAGTCCAACGCAGAAGGTTTGGTTGAAATCGGGCCGGTGGTTTTGGAGAAAATGACCAAAAACCAAACAGGCGATTTTAAAAAGACGACAGGTACGCGCCTGTCGTCTTTTTTTGACCAATTTTTTTTTTTTTTTTACCAAAAATTAAAATTTCTCCAAACTCGGATATATCATCTGGGGGTCCGAGGGGAGTCCAACGCAGAAGGTTTGGTTGAAATCGGGCCGGTGGTTTTGGAGAAAATGACCAAAAACCAAACAGGCGATTTTAAAAAGACGACAGGTACGCGCCTGTCGTCTTTTTTTGACCAAATTTTTTTTTTTTTTATACCAAAAATTAAAATTTCTCCAAACTCGGATATATCATCTGGGGGTCCGAGGGGAGTCCAACGCAGAAGGTTTGGTTGAAATCGGGCCGGTGGTTTTGGAGAAAATGACCAAAAACCAAACAGGCGATTTTAAAAAGACGACAGGTACGCGCCTGTCGTCTTTTTTTGACCAAATTTTTTTTTTTTTTTGACCAAAAATTAAAATTTCTCCAAACTCGGATATATCATCTGGGGGTCCGAGGGGAGTCCAACGCAGAAGGTTTGGTTGAAATCGGGCCGGTGGTTTTGGAGAAAATGACCAAAAACCAAACAGGCGATTTTAAAAAGACGACAGGTACGCGCCTGTCGTCTTTTTTTGACCTTTTTTTTTTTTTTTTTTACCAAAAATTAAAATTTCTCCAAACTCGGATATATCATCTGGGGGTCCGAGGGGAGTCCAACGCAGAAGGTTTGGTTGAAATCGGGCCGGTGGTTTTGGAGAAAATGACCAAAAACCAAACAGGCGATTTTAAAAAGACGACAGGTACGCGCCTGTCGTCTTTTTTTGACCAAATTTTTTTTTTTTTTATACCAAAAATTAAAATTTCTCCAAACTCGGATATATCATCTGGGGGTCCGAGGGGAGTCCAACGCAGAAGGTTTGGTTGAAATCGGGCCGGTGGTTTTGGAGAAAATGACCAAAAACCAAACAGGCGATTTTAAAAAGACGACAGGTACGCGCCTGTCGTCTTTTTTTGACCAAATTTTTTTTTTTTTTTTACCAAAAATTAAAATTTCTCCAAACTCGGATATATCATCTGGGGGTCCGAGGGGAGTCCAACGCAGAAGGTTTGGTTGAAATCGGGCCGGTGGTTTTGGAGAAAATGACCAAAAACCAAACAGGCGATTTTAAAAAGACGACAGGTACGCGCCTGTCGTCTTTTTTTGACCAATTTTTTTTTTTTTTTATACCAAAAATTAAAATTTCTCCAAACTCGGATATATCATCTGGGGGTCCGAGGGGAGTCCAACGCAGAAGGTTTGGTTGAAATCGGGCCGGTGGTTTTGGAGAAAATGACCAAAAACCAAACAGGCGATTTTAAAAAGACGACAGGTACGCGCCTGTCGTCTTTTTTTGACCAAATTTTTTTTTTTTTTTGACCAAAAATTAAAATTTCTCCAAACTCGGATATATCATCTGGGGGTCCGAGGGGAGTCCAACGCAGAAGGTTTGGTTGAAATCGGGCCGGTGGTTTTGGAGAAAATGACCAAAAACCAAACAGGCGATTTTAAAAAGACGACAGGTACGCGCCTGTCGTCTTTTTTTGACCAAATTTTTTTTTTTTTTTGACCAAAAATTAAAATTTCTCCAAACTCGGATATATCATCTGGGGGTCCGAGGGGAGTCCAACGCAGAAGGTTTGGTTGAAATCGGGCCGGTGGTTTTGGAGAAAATGACCAAAAACCAAACAGGCGATTTTAAAAAGACGACAGGTACGCGCCTGTCGTCTTTTTTTGACCAATTTTTTTTTTTTTTTTGACCAAAAATTAAAATTTCTCCAAACTCGGATATATCATCTGGGGGTCCGAGGGGAGTCCAACGCAGAAGGTTTGGTTGAAATCGGGCCGGTGGTTTTGGAGAAAATGACCAAAAACCAAACAGGCGATTTTAAAAAGACGACAGGTACGCGCCTGTCGTCTTTTTTTGACCAATTTTTTTTTTTTTTTTGACCAAAAATTAAAATTTCTCCAAACTCGGATATATCATCTGGGGGTCCGAGGGGAGTCCAACGCAGAAGGTTTGGTTGAAATCGGGCCGGTGGTTTTGGAGAAAATGACCAAAAACCAAACAGGCGATTTTAAAAAGACGACAGGTACGCGCCTGTCGTCTTTTTTTGACCAATTTTTTTTTTTTTTTTGACCAAAAATTAAATTTTCTCCAAACTCGGATATATCATCTGGGGGTCCGAGGGGAGTCCAACGCAGAAGGTTTGGTTGAAATCGGGCCGGTGGTTTTGGAGAAAATGACCAAAAACCAAACAGGCGATTTTAAAAAGACGACAGGTACGCGCCTGTCGTCTTTTTTTGACCAATTTTTTTTTTTTTTTTGACCAAAAATTAAAATTTCTCCAAACTCGGATATATCATCTGGGGGTCCGAGGGGAGTCCAACGCAGAAGGTTTGGTTGAAATCGGGCCGGTGGTTTTGGAGAAAATGACCAAAAACCAAACAGGCGATTTTAAAAAGACGACAGGTACGCGCCTGTCGTCTTTTTTTGACCAATTTTTTTTTTTTTTTTACCAAAAATTAAAATTTCTCCAAACTCGGATATATCATCTGGGGGTCCGAGGGGAGTCCAACGCAGAAGGTTTGGTTGAAATCGGGCCGGTGGTTTTGGAGAAAATGACCAAAAACCAAACAGGCGATTTTAAAAAGACGACAGGTACGCGCCTGTCGTCTTTTTTTGACCAAATTTTTTTTTTTTTTTTACCAAAAATTAAATTTCTCCAAACTCGGATATATCATCTGGGGGTCCGAGGGGAGTCCAACGCAGAAGGTTTGGTTGAAATCGGGCCGGTGGTTTTGGAGAAAATGACCAAAAACCAAACAGGCGATTTTAAAAAGACGACAGGTACGCGCCTGTCGTCTTTTTTTGACCAATTTTTTTTTTTTTTTTGACCAAAAATTAAAATTTCTCCAAACTCGGATATATCATCTGGGGGTCCGAGGGGAGTCCAACGCAGAAGGTTTGGTTGAAATCGGGCCGGTGGTTTTGGAGAAAATGACCAAAAACCAAACAGGCGATTTTAAAAAGACGACAGGTACGCGCCTGTCGTCTTTTTTTGACCAATTTTTTTTTTTTTTTATACCAAAAATTAAAATTTCTCCAAACTCGGATATATCATCTGGGGGTCCGAGGGGAGTCCAACGCAGAAGGTTTGGTTGAAATCGGGCCGGTGGTTTTGGAGAAAATGACCAAAAACCAAACAGGCGATTTTAAAAAGACGACAGGTACGCGCCTGTCGTCTTTTTTTGACCAAATTTTTTTTTTTTTTTTACCAAAAATTAAAATTTCTCCAAACTCGGATATATCATCTGGGGGTCCGAGGGGAGTCCAACGCAGAAGGTTTGGTTGAAATCGGGCCGGTGGTTTTGGAGAAAATGACCAAAAACCAAACAGGCGATTTTAAAAAGACGACAGGTACGCGCCTGTCGTCTTTTTTTGACCAAATTTTTTTTTTTTTTTGACCAAAAATTAAAATTTCTCCAAACTCGGATATATCATCTGGGGGTCCGAGGGGAGTCCAACGCAGAAGGTTTGGTTGAAATCGGGCCGGTGGTTTTGGAGAAAATGACCAAAAACCAAACAGGCGATTTTAAAAAGACGACAGGTACGCGCCTGTCGTCTTTTTTTGACCAATTTTTTTTTTTTTTTTACCAAAAATTAAAATTTCTCCAAACTCGGATATATCATCTGGGGGTCCGAGGGGAGTCCAACGCAGAAGGTTTGGTTGAAATCGGGCCGGTGGTTTTGGAGAAAATGACCAAAAACCAAACAGGCGATTTTAAAAAGACGACAGGTACGCGCCTGTCGTCTTTTTTTGACCAATTTTTTTTTTTTTTTTACCAAAAATTAAAATTTCTCCAAACTCGGATATATCATCTGGGGGTCCGAGGGGAGTCCAACGCAGAAGGTTTGGTTGAAATCGGGCCGGTGGTTTTGGAGAAAATGACCAAAAACCAAACAGGCGATTTTAAAAAGACGACAGGTACGCGCCTGTCGTCTTTTTTTGACCAAATTTTTTTTTTTTTTTGACCAAAAATTAAAATTTCTCCAAACTCGGATATATCATCTGGGGGTCCGAGGGGAGTCCAACGCAGAAGGTTTGGTTGAAATCGGGCCGGTGGTTTTGGAGAAAATGACCAAAAACCAAACAGGCGATTTTAAAAAGACGACAGGTACGCGCCTGTCGTCTTTTTTTGACCAATTTTTTTTTTTTTTTTTACCAAAAATTAAAATTTCTCCAAACTCGGATATATCATCTGGGGGTCCGAGGGGAGTCCAACGCAGAAGGTTTGGTTGAAATCGGGCCGGTGGTTTTGGAGAAAATGACCAAAAACCAAACAGGCGATTTTAAAAAGACGACAGGTACGCGCCTGTCGTCTTTTTTTGACCAAATTTTTTTTTTTTTTTGACCAAAAATTAAATTTCTCTCCAAACTCGGATATATCATCTGGGGGTCCGAGGGGAGTCCAACGCAGAAGGTTTGGTTGAAATCGGGCCGGTGGTTTTGGAGAAAATGACCAAAAACCAAACAGGCGATTTTAAAAAGACGACAGGTACGCGCCTGTCGTCTTTTTTTGACCAAATTTTTTTTTTTTTTTTGACCAAAAATTAAAATTTCTCCAAACTCGGATATATCATCTGGGGGTCCGAGGGGAGTCCAACGCAGAAGGTTTGGTTGAAATCGGGCCGGTGGTTTTGGAGAAAATGACCAAAAACCAAACAGGCGATTTTAAAAAGACGACAGGTACGCGCCTGTCGTCTTTTTTTGACCAATTTTTTTTTTTTTTTTGACCAAAAATTAAAATTTCTCCAAACTCGGATATATCATCTGGGGGTCCGAGGGGAGTCCAACGCAGAAGGTTTGGTTGAAATCGGGCCGGTGGTTTTGGAGAAAATGACCAAAAACCAAACAGGCGATTTTAAAAAGACGACAGGTACGCGCCTGTCGTCTTTTTTTGACCAAATTTTTTTTTTTTTTTTGACCAAAAATTAAAATTTCTCCAAACTCGGATATATCATCTGGGGGTCCGAGGGGAGTCCAACGCAGAAGGTTTGGTTGAAATCGGGCCGGTGGTTTTGGAGAAAATGACCAAAAACCAAACAGGCGATTTTAAAAAGACGACAGGTACGCGCCTGTCGTCTTTTTTTGACCAAATTTTTTTTTTTTTTTTACCAAAAATTAAAATTTCTCCAAACTCGGATATATCATCTGGGGGTCCGTGGGGAGTCCAACGCAGAAGGTTTGGTTGAAATCGGGCCGGTGGTTTTGGAGAAAATGACCAAAAACCAAACAGGCGATTTTAAAAAGACGACAGGTACGCGCCTGTCGTCTTTTTTTGACCAATTTTTTTTTTTTTTTTGACCAAAAATTAAATTTTTTCCAAACTCGGATATATCATCTGGGGGTCCGAGGGGAGTCCAACGCAGAAGGTTTGGTTGAAATCGGGCCGGTGGTTTTGGAGAAAATGACCAAAAACCAAACAGGCGATTTTAAAAAGACGACAGGTACGCGCCTGTCGTCTTTTTTTGACCAAATTTTTTTTTTTTTTATACCAAAAATTAAAATTTCTCCAAACTCGGATATATCATCTGGGGGTCCGAGGGGAGTCCAACGCAGAAGGTTTGGTTGAAATCGGGCCGGTGGTTTTGGAGAAAATGACCAAAAACCAAACAGGCGATTTTAAAAAGACGACAGGTACGCGCCTGTCGTCTTTTTTTGACCAAATTTTTTTTTTTTTTTTACCAAAAATTAAATTTCTCAAATTTCTCCAAACTCGGATATATCATCTGGGGGTCCGAGGGGAGTCCAACGCAGAAGGTTTGGTTGAAATCGGGCCGGTGGTTTTGGAGAAAATGACCAAAAACCAAACAGGCGATTTTAAAAAGACGACAGGTACGCGCCTGTCGTCTTTTTTTGACCAAATTTTTTTTTTTTTTTTGACCAAAAATTTAATTTTTTCCAAACTCTGATATATCATCTGGGGGTCCGAGGGGAGTCCAACGCAGAAGGTTTGGTTGAAATCGGGCCGGTGGTTTTGGAGAAAATGACCAAAAACCAAACAGGCGATTTTAAAAAGACGACAGGTACGCGCCTGTCGTCTTTTTTTGACCAATTTTTTTTTTTTTTTTACCAAAAATTAAAATTTCTCCAAACTCGGATATATCATCTGGGGGTCCGAGGGGAGTCCAACGCAGAAGGTTTGGTTGAAATCGGGCCGGTGGTTTTGGAGAAAATGACCAAAAACCAAACAGGCGATTTTAAAAAGACGACAGGTACGCGCCTGTCGTCTTTTTTTGACCAAATTTTTTTTTTTTTTTGACCAAAAATTAAAATTTCTCCAAACTCGGATATATCATCTGGGGGTCCGAGGGGAGTCCAACGCAGAAGGTTTGGTTGAAATCGGGCCGGTGGTTTTGGAGAAAATGACCAAAAACCAAACAGGCGATTTTAAAAAGACGACAGGTACGCGCCTGTCGTCTTTTTTTGACCAATTTTTTTTTTTTTTTTGACCAAAAATTAAAATTTCTCCAAACTCGGATATATCATCTGGGGGTCCGAGGGGAGTCCAACGCAGAAGGTTTGGTTGAAATCGGGCCGGTGGTTTTGGAGAAAATGACCAAAAACCAAACAGGCGATTTTAAAAAGACGACAGGTACGCGCCTGTCGTCTTTTTTTGACCAATTTTTTTTTTTTTTTTGACCAAAAATTAAAATTTCTCCAAACTCGGATATATCATCTGGGGGTCCGAGGGGAGTCCAACGCAGAAGGTTTGGTTGAAATCGGGCCGGTGGTTTTGGAGAAAATGACCAAAAACCAAACAGGCGATTTTAAAAAGACGACAGGTACGCGCCTGTCGTCTTTTTTTGACCAAATTTTTTTTTTTTTTTTACCAAAAATTAAAATTTCTCCAAACTCGGATATATCATCTGGGGGTCCGAGGGGAGTCCAACGCAGAAGGTTTGGTTGAAATCGGGCCGGTGGTTTTGGAGAAAATGACCAAAAACCAAACAGGCGATTTTAAAAAGACGACAGGTACGCGCCTGTCGTCTTTTTTTGACCAAATTTTTTTTTTTTTTTTGACCAAAAATTAAATTTTTCCAAACTCGGATATATCATCTGGGGGTCCGAGGGGAGTCCAACGCAGAAGGTTTGGTTGAAATCGGGCCGGTGGTTTTGGAGAAAATGACCAAAAACCAAACAGGCGATTTTAAAAAGACGACAGGTACGCGCCTGTCGTCTTTTTTTGACCAAATTTTTTTTTTTTTTTTACCAAAAATTAAAATTTCTCCAAACTCGGATATATCATCTGGGGGTCCGAGGGGAGTCCAACGCAGAAGGTTTGGTTGAAATCGGGCCGGTGGTTTTGGAGAAAATGACCAAAAACCAAACAGGCGATTTTAAAAAGACGACAGGTACGCGCCTGTCGTCTTTTTTTGACCAAATTTTTTTTTTTTTTTTACCAAAAATTAAAATTTCTCCAAACTCGGATATATCATCTGGGGGTCCGAGGGGAGTCCAACGCAGAAGGTTTGGTTGAAATCGGGCCGGTGGTTTTGGAGAAAATGACCAAAAACCAAACAGGCGATTTTAAAAAGACGACAGGTACGCGCCTGTCGTCTTTTTTTGACCAATTTTTTTTTTTTTTTTGACCAAAAATTAAAATTTCTCCAAACTCGGATATATCATCTGGGGGTCCGAGGGGAGTCCAACGCAGAAGGTTTGGTTGAAATCGGGCCGGTGGTTTTGGAGAAAATGACCAAAAACCAAACAGGCGATTTTAAAAAGACGACAGGTACGCGCCTGTCGTCTTTTTTTGACCAAATTTTTTTTTTTTTTTTTACCAAAAATTTAATTTTCTCCAAACTCGGATATATCATCTGGGGGTCCGAGGGGAGTCCAACGCAGAAGGTTTGGTTGAAATCGGGCCGGTGGTTTTGGAGAAAATGACCAAAAACCAAACAGGCGATTTTAAAAAGACGACAGGTACGCGCCTGTCGTCTTTTTTTGACCAATTTTTTTTTTTTTTTTTACCAAAAATTAAAATTTCTCCAAACTCGGATATATCATCTGGGGGTCCGAGGGGAGTCCAACGCAGAAGGTTTGGTTGAAATCGGGCCGGTGGTTTTGGAGAAAATGACCAAAAACCAAACAGGCGATTTTAAAAAGACGACAGGTACGCGCCTGTCGTCTTTTTTTGACCAAATTTTTTTTTTTTTTTTGACCAAAAATTTAAATTTTTCCAAACTCGGATATATCATCTGGGGGTCCGAGGGGAGTCCAACGCAGAAGGTTTGGTTGAAATCGGGCCGGTGGTTTTGGAGAAAATGACCAAAAACCAAACAGGCGATTTTAAAAAGACGACAGGTACGCGCCTGTCGTCTTTTTTTGACCAAATTTTTTTTTTTTTTTTGACCAAAAATTTAATTTTCTCCAAACTCGGATATATCATCTGGGGGTCCGAGGGGAGTCCAACGCAGAAGGTTTGGTTGAAATCGGGCCGGTGGTTTTGGAGAAAATGACCAAAAACCAAACAGGCGATTTTAAAAAGACGACAGGTACGCGCCTGTCGTCTTTTTTGACCAATTTTTTTTTTTTTTTGACCAAAAATTAAAATTTCTCCAAACTCGGATATATCATCTGGGGGTCCGAGGGGAGTCCAACGCAGAAGGTTTGGTTGAAATCGGGCCGGTGGTTTTGGAGAAAATGACCAAAAACCAAACAGGCGATTTTAAAAAGACGACAGGTACGCGCCTGTCGTCTTTTTTTGACCAATTTTTTTTTTTTTTTGACCAAAAATTAAAATTTCTCCAAACTCGGATATATCATCTGGGGGTCCGAGGGGAGTCCAACGCAGAAGGTTTGGTTGAAATCGGGCCGGTGGTTTTGGAGAAAATGACCAAAAACCAAACAGGCGATTTTAAAAAGACGACAGGTACGCGCCTGTCGTCTTTTTTTGACCAAATTTTTTTTTTTTTTTTACCAAAAATTAAAATTTCTCCAAACTCGGATATATCATCTGGGGGTCCGAGGGGAGTCCAACGCAGAAGGTTTGGTTGAAATCGGGCCGGTGGTTTTGGAGAAAATGACCAAAAACCAAACAGGCGATTTTAAAAAGACGACAGGTACGCGCCTGTCGTCTTTTTTTGACCAAATTTTTTTTTTTTTTTGACCAAAAATTAAATTTTTCCAAACTCGGATATATCATCTGGGGGTCCGAGGGGAGTCCAACGCAGAAGGTTTGGTTGAAATCGGGCCGGTGGTTTTGGAGAAAATGACCAAAAACCAAACAGGCGATTTTAAAAAGACGACAGGTACGCGCCTGTCGTCTTTTTTTGACCAATTTTTTTTTTTTTTTTACCAAAAATTAAAATTTCTCCAAACTCGGATATATCATCTGGGGGTCCGAGGGGAGTCCAACGCAGAAGGTTTGGTTGAAATCGGGCCGGTGGTTTTGGAGAAAATGACCAAAAACCAAACAGGCGATTTTAAAAAGACGACAGGTACGCGCCTGTCGTCTTTTTTTGACCAAATTTTTTTTTTTTTTATACCAAAAATTAAAATTTCTCCAAACTCGGATATATCATCTGGGGGTCCGAGGGGAGTCCAACGCAGAAGGTTTGGTTGAAATCGGGCCGGTGGTTTTGGAGAAAATGACCAAAAACCAAACAGGCGATTTTAAAAAGACGACAGGTACGCGCCTGTCGTCTTTTTTTGACCAATTTTTTTTTTTTTTTTTACCAAAAATTAAAATTTTTCCAAACTCGGATATATCATCTGGGGGTCCGAGGGGAGTCCAACGCAGAAGGTTTGGTTGAAATCGGGCCGGTGGTTTTGGAGAAAATGACCAAAAACCAAACAGGCGATTTTAAAAAGACGACAGGTACGCGCCTGTCGTCTTTTTTTGACCAAATTTTTTTTTTTTTTTTGACCAAAAATTTAATTTTTTCCAAACTCGGATATATCATCTGGGGGTCCGAGGGGAGTCCAACGCAGAAGGTTTGGTTGAAATCGGGCCGGTGGTTTTGGAGAAAATGACCAAAAACCAAACAGGCGATTTTAAAAAGACGACAGGTACGCGCCTGTCGTCTTTTTTTGACCAAATTTTTTTTTTTTTTTTGACCAAAAATTTAATTTTTTCCAAACTCGGATATATCATCTGGGGGTCCGAGGGGAGTCCAACGCAGAAGGTTTGGTTGAAATCGGGCCGGTGGTTTTGGAGAAAATGACCAAAAACCAAACAGGCGATTTTAAAAAGACGACAGGTACGCGCCTGTCGTCTTTTTTGACCAATTTTTTTTTTTTTTTTGACCAAAAATTAAAATTTCTCCAAACTCGGATATATCATCTGGGGGTCCGAGGGGAGTCCAACGCAGAAGGTTTGGTTGAAATCGGGCCGGTGGTTTTGGAGAAAATGACCAAAAACCAAACAGGCGATTTTAAAAAGACGACAGGTACGCGCCTGTCGTCTTTTTTTGACCAATTTTTTTTTTTTTTTTGACCAAAAATTAAATTTTCTCCAAACTCGGATATATCATCTGGGGGTCCGAGGGGAGTCCAACGCAGAAGGTTTGGTTGAAATCGGGCCGGTGGTTTTGGAGAAAATGACCAAAAACCAAACAGGCGATTTTAAAAAGACGACAGGTACGCGCCTGTCGTCTTTTTTTGACCAAATTTTTTTTTTTTTATACCAAAAATTAAAATTTCTCCAAACTCGGATATATCATCTGGGGGTCCGAGGGGAGTCCAACGCAGAAGGTTTGGTTGAAATCGGGCCGGTGGTTTTGGAGAAAATGACCAAAAACCAAACAGGCGATTTTAAAAAGACGACAGGTACGCGCCTGTCGTCTTTTTTTGACCAATTTTTTTTTTTTTTTTTACCAAAAATTAAAATTTCTCCAAACTCGGATATATCATCTGGGGGTCCGAGGGGAGTCCAACGCAGAAGGTTTGGTTGAAATCGGGCCGGTGGTTTTGGAGAAAATGACCAAAAACCAAACAGGCGATTTTAAAAAGACGACAGGTACGCGCCTGTCGTCTTTTTTTGACCAAATTTTTTTTTTTTTTTTGACCAAAAATTTAATTTTTCCAAACTCGGATATATCATCTGGGGGTCCGAGGGGAGTCCAACGCAGAAGGTTTGGTTGAAATCGGGCCGGTGGTTTTGGAGAAAATGACCAAAAACCAAACAGGCGATTTTAAAAAGACGACAGGTACGCGCCTGTCGTCTTTTTTTGACCAATTTTTTTTTTTTTTTTGACCAAAAATTAAAATTTCTCCAAACTCGGATATATCATCTGGGGGTCCGAGGGGAGTCCAACGCAGAAGGTTTGGTTGAAATCGGGCCGGTGGTTTTGGAGAAAATGACCAAAAACCAAACAGGCGATTTTAAAAAGACGACAGGTACGCGCCTGTCGTCTTTTTTTGACCAAATTTTTTTTTTTTTTTTGACCAAAAATTAAATTTTCTCCAAACTCGGATATATCATCTGGGGGTCCGAGGGGAGTCCAACGCAGAAGGTTTGGTTGAAATCGGGCCGGTGGTTTTGGAGAAAATGACCAAAAACCAAACAGGCGATTTTAAAAAGACGACAGGTACGCGCCTGTCGTCTTTTTTTGACCAAATTTTTTTTTTTTTTTTACCAAAAATTAAAATTTCTCCAAACTCGGATATATCATCTGGGGGTCCGAGGGGAGTCCAACGCAGAAGGTTTGGTTGAAATCGGGCCGGTGGTTTTGGAGAAAATGACCAAAAACCAAACAGGCGATTTTAAAAAGACGACAGGTACGCGCCTGTCGTCTTTTTTTGACCAAATTTTTTTTTTTTTTTTGACCAAAAATTAAAATTTCTCCAAACTCGGATATATCATCTGGGGGTCCGAGGGGAGTCCAACGCAGAAGGTTTGGTTGAAATCGGGCCGGTGGTTTTGGAGAAAATGACCAAAAACCAAACAGGCGATTTTAAAAAGACGACAGGTACGCGCCTGTCGTCTTTTTTTGACCAAATTTTTTTTTTTTTTTTGACCAAAAATTTAATTTTTTCCAAACTCTGATATATCATCTGGGGGTCCGAGGGGAGTCCAACGCAGAAGGTTTGGTTGAAATCGGGCCGGTGGTTTTGGAGAAAATGACCAAAAACCAAACAGGCGATTTTAAAAAGACGACAGGTACGCGCCTGTCGTCTTTTTTTGACCAAATTTTTTTTTTTTTTTTACCAAAAATTAAAATTTCTCCAAACTCGGATATATCATCTGGGGGTCCGAGGGGAGTCCAACGCAGAAGGTTTGGTTGAAATCGGGCCGGTGGTTTTGGAGAAAATGACCAAAAACCAAACAGGCGATTTTAAAAAGACGACAGGTACGCGCCTGTCGTCTTTTTTTGACCAAATTTTTTTTTTTTTTTTACCAAAAATTAAAATTTCTCCAAACTCGGATATATCATCTGGGGGTCCGAGGGGAGTCCAACGCAGAAGGTTTGGTTGAAATCGGGCCGGTGGTTTTGGAGAAAATGACCAAAAACCAAACAGGCGATTTTAAAAAGACGACAGGTACGCGCCTGTCGTCTTTTTTTGACCAATTTTTTTTTTTTTTTTACCAAAAATTAAATTTCATTTCTCCAAACTCGGATATATCATCTGGGGGTCCGAGGGGAGTCCAACGCAGAAGGTTTGGTTGAAATCGGGCCGGTGGTTTTGGAGAAAATGACCAAAAACCAAACAGGCGATTTTAAAAAGACGACAGGTACGCGCCTGTCGTCTTTTTTTGACCAAATTTTTTTTTTTTTTTTGACCAAAAATTTAATTTTTTCCAAACTCTGATATATCATCTGGGGGTCCGAGGGGAGTCCAACGCAGAAGGTTTGGTTGAAATCGGGCCGGTGGTTTTGGAGAAAATGACCAAAAACCAAACAGGCGATTTTAAAAAGACGACAGGTACGCGCCTGTCGTCTTTTTTTGACCAATTTTTTTTTTTTTTTTGACCAAAAATTAAAATTTCTCCAAACTCGGATATATCATCTGGGGGTCCGAGGGGAGTCCAACGCAGAAGGTTTGGTTGAAATCGGGCCGGTGGTTTTGGAGAAAATGACCAAAAACCAAACAGGCGATTTTAAAAAGACGACAGGTACGCGCCTGTCGTCTTTTTTTGACCAATTTTTTTTTTTTTTTTTACCAAAAATTAAAATTTCTCCAAACTCGGATATATCATCTGGGGGTCCGAGGGGAGTCCAACGCAGAAGGTTTGGTTGAAATCGGGCCGGTGGTTTTGGAGAAAATGACCAAAAACCAAACAGGCGATTTTAAAAAGACGACAGGTACGCGCCTGTCGTCTTTTTTTGACCAAATTTTTTTTTTTTTTTTGACCAAAAATTAAATTTTCTCCAAACTCGGATATATCATCTGGGGGTCCGAGGGGAGTCCAACGCAGAAGGTTTGGTTGAAATCGGGCCGGTGGTTTTGGAGAAAATGACCAAAAACCAAACAGGCGATTTTAAAAAGACGACAGGTACGCGCCTGTCGTCTTTTTTTGACCAATTTTTTTTTTTTTTTTACCAAAAATTAAAATTTCTCCAAACTCGGATATATCATCTGGGGGTCCGAGGGGAGTCCAACGCAGAAGGTTTGGTTGAAATCGGGCCGGTGGTTTTGGAGAAAATGACCAAAAACCAAACAGGCGATTTTAAAAAGACGACAGGTACGCGCCTGTCGTCTTTTTTTGACCAAATTTTTTTTTTTTTTTGACCAAAAATTAAAATTTTTCCAAACTCGGATATATCATCTGGGGGTCCGAGGGGAGTCCAACGCAGAAGGTTTGGTTGAAATCGGGCCGGTGGTTTTGGAGAAAATGACCAAAAACCAAACAGGCGATTTTAAAAAGACGACAGGTACGCGCCTGTCGTCTTTTTTTGACCAATTTTTTTTTTTTTTTTGACCAAAAATTAAAATTTCTCCAAACTCGGATATATCATCTGGGGGTCCGAGGGGAGTCCAACGCAGAAGGTTTGGTTGAAATCGGGCCGGTGGTTTTGGAGAAAATGACCAAAAACCAAACAGGCGATTTTAAAAAGACGACAGGTACGCGCCTGTCGTCTTTTTTTGACCAAATTTTTTTTTTTTTTTTGACCAAAAATTAAATTTTTTCCAAACTCGGATATATCATCTGGGGGTCCGAGGGGAGTCCAACGCAGAAGGTTTGGTTGAAATCGGGCCGGTGGTTTTGGAGAAAATGACCAAAAACCAAACAGGCGATTTTAAAAAGACGACAGGTACGCGCCTGTCGTCTTTTTTTGACTAATTTTTTTTTTTTTTTTACCAAAAATTAAAATTTCTCCAAACTCGGATATATCATCTGGGGGTCCGAGGGGAGTCCAACGCAGAAGGTTTGGTTGAAATCGGGCCGGTGGTTTTGGAGAAAATGACCAAAAACCAAACAGGCGATTTTAAAAAGACGACAGGTACGCGCCTGTCGTCTTTTTTTGACCAATTTTTTTTTTTTTTTTACCAAAAATTAAAATTTCTCCAAACTCGGATATATCATCTGGGGGTCCGAGGGGAGTCCAACGCAGAAGGTTTGGTTGAAATCGGGCCGGTGGTTTTGGAGAAAATGACCAAAAACCAAACAGGCGATTTTAAAAAGACGACAGGTACGCGCCTGTCGTCTTTTTTTGACCAATTTTTTTTTTTTTTTTTACCAAAAATTAAAATTTCTCCAAACTCGGATATATCATCTGGGGGTCCGAGGGGAGTCCAACGCAGAAGGTTTGGTTGAAATCGGGCCGGTGGTTTTGGAGAAAATGACCAAAAACCAAACAGGCGATTTTAAAAAGACGACAGGTACGCGCCTGTCGTCTTTTTTTGACCAAATTTTTTTTTTTTTTTTGACCAAAAATTAAATTTCTCCAAACTCGGATATATCATCTGGGGGTCCGAGGGGAGTCCAACGCAGAAGGTTTGGTTGAAATCGGGCCGGTGGTTTTGGAGAAAATGACCAAAAACCAAACAGGCGATTTTAAAAAGACGACAGGTACGCGCCTGTCGTCTTTTTTGACCAATTTTTTTTTTTTTTTTGACCAAAAATTAAAATTTCTCCAAACTCGGATATATCATCTGGGGGTCCGAGGGGAGTCCAACGCAGAAGGTTTGGTTGAAATCGGGCCGGTGGTTTTGGAGAAAATGACCAAAAACCAAACAGGCGATTTTAAAAAGACGACAGGTACGCGCCTGTCGTCTTTTTTTGACCAATTTTTTTTTTTTTTTTACCAAAAATTAAAATTTCTCCAAACTCGGATATATCATCTGGGGGTCCGAGGGGAGTCCAACGCAGAAGGTTTGGTTGAAATCGGGCCGGTGGTTTTGGAGAAAATGACCAAAAACCAAACAGGCGATTTTAAAAAGACGACAGGTACGCGCCTGTCGTCTTTTTTTGACCAATTTTTTTTTTTTTTTTGACCAAAAATTAAAATTTCTCCAAACTCGGATATATCATCTGGGGGTCCGAGGGGAGTCCAACGCAGAAGGTTTGGTTGAAATCGGGCCGGTGGTTTTGGAGAAAATGACCAAAAACCAAACAGGCGATTTTAAAAAGACGACAGGTACGCGCCTGTCGTCTTTTTTTGACCAATTTTTTTTTTTTTTTTGACCAAAAATTAAAATTTCTCCAAACTCGGATATATCATCTGGGGGTCCGAGGGGAGTCCAACGCAGAAGGTTTGGTTGAAATCGGGCCGGTGGTTTTGGAGAAAATGACCAAAAACCAAACAGGCGATTTTAAAAAGACGACAGGTACGCGCCTGTCGTCTTTTTTTGACCAAATTTTTTTTTTTTTTTGACCAAAAATTAAAATTTCTCCAAACTCGGATATATCATCTGGGGGTCCGAGGGGAGTCCAACGCAGAAGGTTTGGTTGAAATCGGGCCGGTGGTTTTGGAGAAAATGACCAAAAACCAAACAGGCGATTTTAAAAAGACGACAGGTACGCGCCTGTCGTCTTTTTTTGACCAATTTTTTTTTTTTTTTTGACCAAAAATTAAAATTTCTCCAAACTCGGATATATCATCTGGGGGTCCGAGGGGAGTCCAACGCAGAAGGTTTGGTTGAAATCGGGCCGGTGGTTTTGGAGAAAATGACCAAAAACCAAACAGGCGATTTTAAAAAGACGACAGGTACGCGCCTGTCGTCTTTTTTTGACCAATTTTTTTTTTTTTTTGACCAAAAATTAAAATTTCTCCAAACTCGGATATATCATCTGGGGGTCCGAGGGGAGTCCAACGCAGAAGGTTTGGTTGAAATCGGGCCGGTGGTTTTGGAGAAAATGACCAAAAACCAAACAGGCGATTTTAAAAAG
>NW_028155173.1:0-46869 GCF_905171665.1 Trachurus trachurus | reverse complement strand
TCGTTTTATTTTGACCAAATTTTTTTTTTTTTTTGACCAAAAATTAAAATTTCTCCAAATTTCTCCAAACTCGGATATATCATCTGGGGGTCCGAGGGGAGTCCAACGCAGAAGGTTTGGTTGAAATCGGGCCGGTGGTTTTGGAGAAAATGACCAAAAACCAAACAGGCGATTTTAAAAAGACGACAGGTACGCGCCTGTCGTTTTTTTTGACCAAATTTTTTTTTTTTTTTTGACCAAAATTAAAATTTCTCCAAACTCGGATATATCATCTGGGGGTCCGAGGGGAGTCCAACGCAGAAGGTTTGGTTGAAATCGGCCGGTGGTTTTGGAGAAAATGACCAAAAACCAAACAGGCGATTTTAAAAAGACGACAGGTACGCGCCTGTCGTTTTTTTTGACCAAATTTTTTTTTTTTTTTGACCAAAATTAAAATTTCTCCAAATTTCTCCAAACTCGGATATATCATCTGGGGGTCCGAGGGGAGTCCAACGCAGAAGGTTTGGTTGAAATCGGGCCGGTGGTTTTGGAGAAAATGACCAAAAACCAAACAGGCGATTTTAAAAAGACGACAGGTACGCGCCTGTCGTTTTTTTTGACCAATTTTTTTTTTTTTTTGACGAAAATTTAAAATTTCTCCAAACTCGAATATATCATCTGGGGGTCCGAGGGGAGTCCAACGCAGAAGGTTTGGTTGAAATCGGGCCGGTGGTTTTGGAGAAAATGACCAAAAACCAAACAGGCGATTTTAAAAAGACGTCCTGTCTTTTTTTGACCAATTTTTTTTTTTTTTTTGACCAAAAATTAAAATTTCTCCAAACTCGGATATATCATCTGGGGGTCCGAGGGGAGTCCAACGCAGAAGGTTTGGTTGAAATCGGGCCGGTGGTTTTGGAGAAAATGACCAAAAACCAAACAGGCGATTTTAAAAAGACGACAGGGGTGTTTTTTTTTTGACCAAATTTTTTTTTTTTTTTGACCAAAAATTAAAATTCTAAATTTCTCCAAACTCGATATATCATCTGGGGGTCCGAGGGGAGTCCAACGCAGAAGGTTTGGTTGAAATCGGGCGGTGGTTTTGGAGAAAATGACCAAAAACCAAACAGGCGATTTTAAAAAGACGACAGGTACGCGCCTGTCGTTTTTTTTGACCAAATTTTTTTTTTTTTTTGACCAAAAATTAAAATTTCTCCAAATTTCTCCAAACTCGGATATATCATCTGGGGGTCCGAGGGGAGTCCAACGCAGAAGGTTTGGTTGAAATCGGGCCGGTGGTTTTGGAGAAAATGACCAAAAACCAAACAGGCGATTTTAAAAAGACGACAGGTACGCGCCTGTCGTTTTTTTTTGACCAATTTTTTTTTTTTTTTTGACCAAAAATTAAAATTTCTCCAAACTCGATATATCATCTGGGGGTCCGAGGGGAGTCCAACGCAGAAGGTTTGGTTGAAATCGGGCCGGTGGTTTTGGAGAAAATGACCAAAAACCAAACAGGCGATTTTAAAAAGCACAGTACTGTCGTTTTTTTTGACCAATTTTTTTTTTTTTTTTGACCAAAAATTAAAATTTCTCCAAACTCGGATATATCATCTGGGGTCCGAGGGGAGTCCAACGCAGAAGGTTTGGTTGAAATCGGGCCGGTGGTTTTGGAGAAAATGACCAAAAACCAAACAGGCGATTTTAAAAAGACGACAGGTATTTTTTTTTGCCAAATTTTTTTTTTTTTTTGACCAAAAATTAAAATTTCTCCAAATTTCTCCAAACTCGGATATATCATCTGGGGGTCCGAGGGGAGTCCAACGCAGAAGGTTTGGTTGAAATCGGGCCGGTGGTTTTGGAGAAAATGACCAAAAACCAAACAGGCGATTTTAAAAAGACGACAGGTACGCGCCTGTCGTTTTTTTTGACCAAATTTTTTTTTTTTTTTGACCAAAAATTAAAATTTCTCCAAATTTCTCCAAACTCGGATATATCATCTGGGGGTCCGAGGGGAGTCCAACGCAGAAGGTTTGGTTGAAATCGGGCCGGTGGTTTTGGAGAAAATGACCAAAAACCAAACAGGCGATTTTAAAAAGACGACAGGTACGCGCCTGTCGTTTTTTTTGACCAAATTTTTTTTTTTTTTTTGACCAAAAATTAAAATTTCTCCAAACTCGGATATATCATCTGGGGGTCCGAGGGGAGTCCAACGCAGAAGGTTTGGTTGAAATCGGGCCGGTGGTTTTGGAGAAAATGACCAAAAACCAAACAGGCGATTTTAAAAAGACGACAGGTACGCGCCTGTCGTCTTTTTTTGACCAATTTTTTTTTTTTTTTTGACCAAAAATAAAATTTCTCCCAAATTCTCCAAACTCGGATATATCATCTGGGGGTCCGAGGGAGTCTCCAACGCAGAAGGTTTGGTTGAAATCGGGGCCTGTGGTTTTGGAGAAAATGACCAAAAACCAAACAGGCGATTTTTAAAAAGACGACAGGTACGCGCCTGTCGTTTTTTTTTGACCAAATTTTTTTTTGTTTGACCAAAAATTTAATATTTCTTCCAAACTCGAATATATCATCTGGGGTCCGAGGGGAGTCCAACGCAGAAGGTTTGGTTGAAATCGGGCCGGTGGTTTTGGAGAAAATGACCAAAACCAAACAGGCGATTTTAAAAAGACGACAGGTACGCGCCTGTCGTCTTTTTTTTGACCAATTTTTTTTTTTTTTTTTTGACCGAAAATTTAAAATTTCTCCAAACTCGAATATATCATCTGGGGGTCCGAGGGGAGTCCCAACGCAGAAGGTTTGGTTGAAATCGGGCCGGTGGTTTTGGAGAAAATGACCAAAAACCAAACAGGCGATTTTAAAAGACGACAGGTACGCGCTCTGTCGTTTTATTTGACCAATTTTTTTTTTTTTTTTGACCAAAAATTAAATTTCACAAATTTCTCCAAACTCGGATATATCATCTGGGGGTCCGAGGGGAGTCCAACGCAGAAGGTTTTGGTTGAAAATCGGGCGGTGGTTTTGGAGAAAATGACCAAAAACCAAACAGGCGATTTTAAAAAGACGACAGGTACGCGCCTGTCGTTTTTTTTTGACAAATTTTTTTTTTTTTTTTGACCAAAAATTAAAATTTCTCCAAACCTGATATATCATCTGGGGGTCCGAGGGGAGTCCAACGCAGAAGGTTTGGTTGAAATCGGGCCGGTGGTTTTGGAGAAAATGACCAAAAACCAAACAGGCGATTTTAAAAGACGACAGGTACGCGCCTGTCGTTTTATTTTGACCCAATTTTTTTTTTTTTTTTGACCAAAAATTAAAATTTCTCAAACTCGGATATATCATCCTGGGGGTCCGAGGGGAGTCCAACGCAGAAGGTTTGTTGAAATCGGGCGGTGGGTTTTTTGGAGAAAAATGACCAAAAACCAAACAGGCGATTTTAAAAAGACGACAGGTACGCGCCTGTCGTTTTTTTTTGACAAATTTTTTTTTTTTTTTTGACCGAAAATTAAAATTTCTCCAACTCGATATATCATCTGGGGGTCCGAGGGGAGTCCAACGCAGAAGGTTTGGTTGAAATCGGGCCGGTGGTTTTGAGAAAGAAAATGACCAAAAACCAAACAGGCGATTTCTAAAAAAGACGACAGGTACGCGCCTGTCGTTTTCTTTTGACAAATTTTTTTTTTTTTTTGACCAAAATTAAAATTTCTCCAAACTCGGATATATCATCTGGGGGTCCGGAGGGAGTCCAACGCAGAAGGTTTGGTGAAATCGGGCTGGTGGTTTTTGGAGAGAAATGACCAAAAACCAAACAGGCGATTTTAAAAAGACGACAGGTACGCGCCTGTCGTTTTATTTTTACCAAAATTTATTTTTTTTTTTGACCAAAATTAAAATTTCTCCAAACTCGATATATCATCTGGGGTCCGAGGGGAGTCCAACGCAGAAGGTTTGGTTGAAATCGGGCCGGTGGTTTTGGAGAAAATGACCAAAAACCAAACAGGCGATTTAAAAAGACGACAGGTACGGCGCCTGTCGTCTTTTTTTTGACCAAATTTTTTTTTTTTTTTTGACCAAAAATGTAAAATTTCTCCATATTTCTCCAAACTCGGATATAATCATCTGGGGTCCGAGGGGAGTCCAACGCAGAAGGTTTGGTGAAATCGGGCCGGTGGTTTTGGAGAAATGACCAAAAACCAAACAGGCGATTTTAAAAGACGACAGGTACGCGCCTGTCGTTTTTTTTTGACCAAATTTTTTTTTTTTTTTTGACGAAAATTAAAATTTCTCCAAACTCGAATATATATCATCTGGGGGTCCGAGGGGAGTCCAACGCAGAAGGTTTGGTTGAAATCGGGCCGGTGGTTTTGGAGAAAATGACCAAAAACCAAACAGGCGATTTTAAAAAGACGACAGGCGCGCCTGTCGTCTTTTTTTGACCAAATTTTTTTTTTTTTTTTGACCAAAAATTAAAATTTCTCCAAATTTCTCCAAACTCGGATATATCATCTGGGGGTCCGAGGGGGTCCAACGCAGAAGGTTTGGTTGAAATCGGGCCGGTGGTTTTGGAGAAAATGACCAAAAACCAAACAGGCGATTTTAAAAAGACGACAGGTACGCGCCTGTCGTCTTTTTTTTGACCAAATTTTTTTTTTTTTTTGACCAAAAATTAAAATTTCTCCAAATTTCTCCAAACTCGGAAATATCATCTGGGGTCCGAGGGGAGTCCAACGCAGAAGGTTTGGTTGAAATCGGGCCGGTGGTTTTGGAGAAAATGACCAAAAACCAAACAGGCGATTTTAAAAAGACGACAGGTACGCGCCTGTCGTCTTTTTTTGACCAAATTTTTTTTTTTTTTTGACCAAAATTAAAATTTCTCCAAATCAACTCGGATATATCATCTGGGGGTCCGAGGGGAGTCCAACGCAGAAGGATTTGGTTGAAATCGGGCCGGTGGTTTTGGAGAAAATGACCAAAAACCAAACAGGCGATTTTAAAAAGACTGACAGGTACGCGCCTGTCGTCTTTTTTTGACAATTTTTTTTTTTTTTTTGACCAAAAATTAAAATTTCTCCAAACTCGGATATATCATCTGGGGGTCCGAGGGGAGTCCAACGCAGAAGGTTTGGTTGAAATCGGGCCGGTGGTTTTGGAGAAAATGACCAAAAACCAAACAGGCGATTTTAAAAAGACGACAGGTACGCGCCTGTCGTCTTTTTTTGACCAATTTTTTTTTTTTTTTTTGACCAAAAATTAAAATTTCTCCAAACTCGAATATATCATCTGGGGGTCCGAGGGGAGTCCAACGCAGAAGGTTTGGTTGAAATCGGGCCGGTGGTTTTGGAGAAAATGACCAAAAACCAAACAGGCGATTTAAAAAGACGACAGGTACGCGCCTGTCGCTTTTTTTTGACCAAATTTTTTTTTTTTTTTGACCAAAAATTAAAATTTCTCCA
Source organism: Trachurus trachurus (assembly GCF_905171665.1). Classification (NCBI taxonomy): domain Eukaryota; kingdom Metazoa; phylum Chordata; class Actinopteri; order Carangiformes; family Carangidae; genus Trachurus; species Trachurus trachurus. The sequence continues at coordinate 41,431 of NW_028155173.1, read as the reverse complement.
AACTCGAATATATCATCTGGGGGTCCGAGGGGAGTCCAACGCAGAAGGTTTGGTTGAAATCGGGCCGGTGGTTTTGGAGAAAATGACCAAAAACCAAACAGGCGATTTTAAAAAGACGACAGGTACGCGCCTGTCGTTTTTTTTGACCAATTTTTTTTTTTTTTTGACGAAAATTAAAATTTCTCCAAACTCGATATATCATCTGGGGGTCCGAGGGGAGTCCAACGCAGAAGGTTTGGTTGAAATCGGGCCGGTGGTTTGGAGAAAATGACCAAAAACCAAACAGGCGATTTTAAAAAGACGACAGGTACGCGCCTGTCGTTTTTTTTGACCAAATTTTTTTTTTTTTTGACCAAAAATTAAAATTTCTCCAAACTCGGATATATCATCTGGGGGTCCGAGGGGAGTCCAACGCAGAAGGTTTGGTTGAAATCGGGCCGGTGGTTTTGGAGAAAATGACCAAAAACCAAACAGGCGATTTTAAAAGACGACAGGTACGCGCCTGTCGTTTTTTTTTGACCAATTTTTTTTTTTTTTTTGACCAAAAATTAAAATTTCTCCAAACTCGGATATATCATCTGGGGGTCCGAGGGGAGTCCAACGCAGAAGGTTTGGTTGAAATCGGGCCGGTGGTTTTGGAGAAAATGACCAAAAACCAAACAGGCGATTTTAAAAGACGACAGGTACGCGCCTGTCGTTTTATTTTGACCAATTTTTTTTTTTTTTTTGACCAAAAATTAAAATTTCTCCAAACTCGGATATATCATCTGGGGGTCCGAGGGGAGTCCAACGCAGAAGGTTTGGTTGAAATCGGGCCGGTGGTTTTGGAGAAAATGACCAAAAACCAAACAGGCGATTTTAAAAAGACGACAGGTACGCGCCTGTCGTTTTTTTTTGACCAATTTTTTTTTTTTTTTTTGACCAAAAATTAAAATTTCTCCAAATTTCTCCAAACTCGGATATATCATCTGGGGGTCCGAGGGGAGTCCAACGCAGAAGGTTTGGTTGAAATCGGGCCGGTGTTTTGGAGAAAATGACCAAAAACCAAACAGGCGATTTAAAAAGACGACAGGTACGCGCCTGTCGTTTTTTTTTGACCAAATTTTTTTTTTTTTTTTACCAAAAATTAAAATTTCTCCAAACTCGGATATATCATCTGGGGGTCCGAGGGGAGTCCAACGCAGAAGGTTTGGTTGAAATCGGGGCCGGTGGTTTTGGAGAAAATGACCAAAAACCAAACAGGCGATTTTAAAAAGACGACAGGTACGCGCCTGTCGTTTTTTTTGACCAATTTTTTTTTTTTTTTATACCAAAAATTAAAATTTCTCCAAACTCGGATATATCATCTGGGGGTCCGAGGGGAGTCCAACGCAGAAGGTTTGGTTGAAATCGGGCCGGTGGTTTGGAGAAAATGACCAAAAACCAAACAGGCGATTTTAAAAAGACGACAGGTACGCGCCTGTCGTTTTTTTTGACCAAATTTTTTTTTTTTTTTTTGACCAAAAATAAAATTTCTCCAAATTTCTCCAAACTCGGATATATCATCTGGGGGTCCGAGGGGAGTCCAACGCAGAAGGTTTGGTTGAAATCGGGCCGGTGGTTTTGGAGAAAATGACCAAAAACCAAACAGGCGATTTTAAAAAGACGACAGGTACGCGCCTGTCGTCTTTTTTTGACCAAATTTTTTTTTTTTTTTTACCAAAATTTAAATTTCTCCAAACTCGATATATCATCTGGGGGTCCGAGGGGAGTCCAACGCAGAAGGTTTGGTTGAAATCGGGCCGGTGGTTTTGGAGAAAATGACCAAAAACCAAACAGGCGATTTTAAAAAGACGACAGGTACGCGCCTGTCGTTTTATTTTGACCAATTTTTTTTTTTTTTTTGACCAAAAATTAAAATTTCTCCAAACTCGGATATATCATCTGGGGTCCGAGGGGAGTCCAACGCAGAAGGTTTGGTTGAAATCGGGCCGGTGGTTTGGAGAAAATGACCAAAAACCAAACAGGCGATTTTAAAAAGACGACAGGTACGCGCCTGTCGTCTTTTTTTGACCAAATTTTTTTTTTTTTTTTGACCAAAAATTAAAATTTCTCCAAACACGGATATATCATCTGGGGGTCCGAGGGGAGTCCAACGCAGAAGGTTTGGTTGAAATCGGGCCGGTGGTTTTGGAGAAAATGACCAAAAACCAAACAGGCGATTTTAAAAGACGACAGGTACGCGCTGTCGTTTTTTTTTGACCAATTTTTTTTTTTTTTTTGACCAAAAATTAAAATTTCTCCATATTTCTCCAAACTCGGATATATCATCTGGGGGTCCGAGGGGAGTCCAACGCAGAAGGTTTGGTTGAAATCGGGCCGGTGGTTTTGGAGAAAATGACCAAAAACAAACAGGCGATTTTAAAAGACGACAGGTACGCGCCTGTCGTCTTTTTTTGACCAATTTTTTTTTTTTTTTTGACCAAAAATTAAAATTTCTCCAAACTCGGATATATCATCTGGGGGTCCGAGGGGAGTCCAACGCAGAAGGTTTGGTTGAAATCGGGCCGGTGGTTTTGGAGAAAATGACCAAAAACCAAACAGGCGATTTTAAAAAGACGACAGGTACGCGCCTGTCGTCTTTTTTTTGACCAATTTTTTTTTTTTTTTGACCGAAAATTAAAATTTCTCCAAACTCGGATATATCATCTGGGGGTCCGAGGGGAGTCCAACGCAGAAGGTTTGGTTGAAATCGGGCCGGTGGTTTGGAGAAAATGACCAAAAACCAAACAGGCGATTTTAAAAAGACGACAGGTACGCGCCTGTCGTCTTTTTTTGACCAAATTTTTTTTTTTTTTTTGACCAAAAATTAAAATTTCTCCAAACTCGGATATATCATCTGGGGGTCCGAGGGGAGTCCAACGCAGAAGGTTTGGTTGAAATCGGGCCGGTGGTTTTGGAGAAAATGACCAAAAACCAAACAGGCGATTTTAAAAAGACGACAGGTACGCGCCTGTCGTCTTTTTTTGACCAATTTTTTTTTTTTTTTTGACCAAAAATTAAAATTTCTCCAAACTCGGATATATCATCTGGGGGTCCGAGGGGAGTCCAACGCAGAAGGTTTGGTTGAAATCGGGCCGGTGGTTTTGGAGAAAATGACCAAAAACCAAACAGGCGATTTTAAAAAGACGACAGGTACGCGCCTGTCGTCTTTTTTTGACCAAATTTTTTTTTTTTTTTTGACCAAAAATTTAAAATTTCTCCAAACTCGGAATATATCATCTGGGGGTCCGAGGGGAGTCCAACGCAGAAGGTTTGGTTGAAATCGGGCCGGTGGTTTTGAGAAAATGACCAAAAACCAAACAGGCGATTTTAAAAAGACGACAGGTACGCGCCTGTCGTTTTTTTTGACCAATTTTTTTTTTTTTTTTGACCAAAAATTAAATTTCTCCAAACTCGGATATATCATCTGGGGGTCCGAGGGGAGTCCAACGCAGAAGGTTTGGTTGAAATCGGGCCGGTGGTTTTGGAGAAAATGACCAAAAACCAAACAGGCGATTTTAAAAAGACGACAGGTACGCGCCTGTCGTTTTTTTTTGACCAATTTTTTTTTTTTTTTTGACGAAAATTTAAATTTCTCCAAACTCGAATATATCATCTGGGGGTCCGAGGGGAGTCCAACGCAGAAGGTTTGGTTGAAATCGGGCCGGTGGTTTTGGAGAAAATGACCAAAAACCAAACAGGCGATTTTAAAAGACGACAGGTACGCGCCTGTCGTTTTTTTTGACCAAATTTTTTTTTTTTTTTGACCAAAAATTAAAATTTCTCCAAATTTCTCCAAACTCGGATATATCATCTGGGGGTCCGAGGGGAGTCCAACGCAGAAGGTTTGGTTGAAATCGGGCCGGTGGTTTTGGAGAAAATGACCAAAAACCAAACAGGCGATTTTAAAAAGACGACAGGTTTTTTTTTGACCAAATTTTTTTTTTTTTTTTGACCAAAAATTAAAATTTCTCCAAATTTCTCCAAACTCGGATATATCATCTGGGGGTCCGAGGGGAGTCCAACGCAGAAGGTTTGGTTGAAATCGGGCCGGTGGTTTTGGAGAAAATGACCAAAAACCAAACAGGCGATTTTAAAAAGACGACAGGTACGCGCCTGTCGTTTGTTTTTGACCAATTTTTTTTTTTTTTTGACGAAAATTTAAAATTTCTCCAAACTCGAATATATCATCTGGGGGTCCGAGGGGAGTCCAACGCAGAAGGTTTGGTTGAAATCGGGCCAGTGGTTTTGGAGAAAATGACCAAAAACCAAACAGGCGATTTTAAAAAGACTGTCGTCTTTTTTTGACCAATTTTTTTTTTTTTTTATACCAAAAATTAAAATTTCTCCAAACTCGGATATATCATCTGGGGGTCCGAGGGGAGTCCAACGCAGAAGGTTTGGTTGAAATCGGGCCGGTGGTTTTGGAGAAAATGACCAAAAACCAAACAGGCGATTTTAAAAAGACGACAGGTTTTTTTTTGACCAAATTTTTTTTTTTTTTTGACCAAAAATTAAAATGTCTCCAAATTTCTCCAAACTCTGATATATCATCTGGGGGTCCGAGGGGAGTCCAACGCAGAAGGTTTGGTTGAAATCGGGTCGGTGGTTTTGGAGAAAATGACCAAAAACCAAACAGGCGATTTTAAAAAGACGACAGGTACGCGCCTGTCGTTTTATTTTGACCAAATTTTTTTTTTTTTTTTGACCAAAAATTAAAATTTCTCCAAATTTCTCCAAACTCGGATATATCATCTGGGGGTCCGAGGGGAGTCCAACGCAGAAGGTTTGGTTGAAATCGGGCCGGTGGTTTTGGAGAAAATGACCAAAAACCAAACAGGCGATTTTAAAAAGACGACAGGTACGCGCCTGTCGTTTTTTTTTGACCAAATTTTTTTTTTTTTTTTTACCAAAAATTAAAATTTCTCCAAACTCGGATATATCATCTGGGGGTCCGAGGGGAGTCCAACGCAGAAGGTTTGGTTGAAATCGGGCCGGTGGTTTTGGAGAAAATGACCAAAAACCAAACAGGCGATTTTAAAAAGACGACAGGTACGCGACTGTCGTTTTTTTTTGACCAATTTTTTTTTTTTTTTTGACCAAAAATTAAAATTTCTCCAAATTTCTCCAAACTCGGATATATCATCTGGGGGTCCGAGGGGAGTCCAACGCAGAAGGTTTGGTTGAAATCGGGCCGGTGGTTTTGGAGAAAATGACCAAAAACCAAACAGGCGATTTTAAAAAGACGACAGGTACGTGCCTGTCGTTTTATTTTGACCAAATTTTTTTTTTTTTTTTGACCAAAAATTAAAATTTCTCCAAATTTCTCCAAACTCGGATATATCATCTGGGGGTCCGAGGGGAGTCCAACGCAGAAGGTTTGGTTGAAATCGGGCCGGTGGTTTTGGAGAAAATGACCAAAAACCAAACAGGCGATTTTAAAAAGACGACAGGTACGCGCCTGTCGTTTGTTTTTGACCAATTTTTTTTTTTTTTTTGACGAAAATTTAAAATTTCTCCAAACTCGAATATATCATCTGGGGGTCCGAGGGGAGTCCAACGCAGAAGGTTTGGTTGAAATCGGGCCGGTGGTTTTGGAGAAAATGACCAAAAACCAAACAGGCGATTTTAAAAAGACTGTCGTCTTTTTTTGACCAATTTTTTTTTTTTTTTATACCAAAAATTAAAATTTCTCCAAACTCGGATATATCATCTGGGGGTCCGAGGGGAGTCCAACGCAGAAGGTTTGGTTGAAATCGGGCCGGTGGTTTTGGAGAAAATGACCAAAAACCAAACAGGCGATTTTAAAAAGACGACAGGTTTTTTTTTGACCAAATTTTTTTTTTTTTTTTGACCAAAAATTAAAATGTCTCCAAATTTCTCCAAACTCGGATATATCATCTGGGGGTCCGAGGGGAGTCCAACGCAGAAGGTTTGGTTGAAATCGGGCCGGTGGTTTTGGAGAAAATGACCAAAAACCAAACAGGCGATTTTAAAAAGACGACAGGTACGCGCCTGTCGTTTTATTTTGACCAAATTTTTTTTTTTTTTTGACCAAAAATTAAAATTTCTCCAAATTTCTCCAAACTCGGATATATCATCTGGGGGTCCGAGGGGAGTCCAACGCAGAAGGTTTGGTTGAAATCGGGCCGGTGGTTTTGGAGAAAATGACCAAAAACCAAACAGGCGATTTTAAAAAGACGACAGGTACGCGCCTGTCGTTTTATTTTGACCAAATTTTTTTTTTTTTTTTACCAAAAATTAAAATTTCTCCAAACTCGGATATATCATCTGGGGGTCCGAGGGGAGTCCAACGCAGAAGGTTTGGTTGAAATCGGGCCGGTGGTTTTGGAGAAAATGACCAAAAACCAAACAGGCAATTTTAAAAAGACGACAGGTACGCGACTGTCGTTTTTTTTTGACCAAATTTTTTTTTTTTTTTGACCAAAAATTAAAATTTCTCCAAATTTCTCCAAACTCGGATATATCATCTGGGGGTCCGAGGGGAGTCCAACGCAGAAGGTTTGGTTGAAATCGGGCCGGTGGTTTTGGAGAAAATGACCAAAAACCAAACAGGCGATTTTAAAAAGACGACAGGTACGTGCCTGTCGTTTTATTTTGACCAAATTTTTTTTTTTTTTGACCAAAAATTATCAAATTTCTCCAAACTCGATATATCATCTGGGGGTCCGAGGGGAGTCCAACGCAGAAGGTTTGGTTGAAATCGGGCCGGTGGTTTTGGAGAAAATTACCAAAAACCAAACAGGCGATTTTAAAAAGACGACAGGTACGCGCCTGTCGTTTTTTTTTTGACCAAATTTTTTTTTTTTTTTGACCAAAAATTAAAATTTCTCCAAATTTCTCCAAACTCGGATATATCATCTGGGGGTCCGAGGGGAGTCCAACGCAGAAGGTTTGGTTGAAATCGGGCCGGTGGTTTTGGAGAAAATGACCAAAAACCAAACAGGCGATTTTAAAAAGACGACAGGTTTTTTTTTGACCAAATTTTTTTTTTTTTTTTGACCAAAAATTAAAATTTCTCCAAATTTCTCCAAACTCGGATATATCATCTGGGGGTCCGAGGGGAGTCCAACGCAGAAGGTTTGGTTGAAATCGGGCCGGTGGTTTTGGAGAAAATGACCAAAAACCAAACAGGCGATTTTAAAAAGACGACAGGTTTTTTTTTGACCAAATTTTTTTTTTTTTTTTTGACCAAAAATTAAAATTTCTCCAAATTTCTCCAAACTCGGATATATCATCTGGGGGTCCGAGGGGAGTCCAACGCAGAAGGTTTGGTTGAAATCGGGCCGGTGGTTTTGGAGAAAATGACCAAAAACCAAACAGGCGATTTTAAAAAGACGACAGGTACGCGCCTGTCGTTTTTTTTGACCAATTTTTTTTTTTTTTTTGACGAAAATTTAAAATTTCTCCAAACTCGAATATATCATCTGGGGGTCCGAGGGGAGTCCAACGCAGAAGGTTTGGTTGAAATCGGGCCGGTGGTTTTGGAGAAAATGACCAAAAACCAAACAGGCGATTTTAAAAAGACGACAGGTACGCGCCTGTCGTTTTTTTTTGACCAAATTTTTTTTTTTTTTTGACGAAAATTTAAAATTTCTCCAAACTCGATATATCATCTGGGGGTCCGAGGGGAGTCCAACGCAGAAGGTTTGGTTGAAATCGGGCCGGTGGTTTTGGAGAAAATGACCAAAAACCAAACAGGCGATTTTAAAAAGACGACATGTACGCGCCTGTCGTTTTTTTTGACCAAATTTTTTTTTTTTTGGACGAAAATTTAAAATTTCTCCAAACTCGAATATATCATCTGGGGGTCCGAGGGGAGTCCAACGCAGAAGGTTTGGTTGAAATCGGGCAGGTGGTTTTGGAGAAAATGACCAAAAACCAAACAGGCGATTTTAAAAAGACGACAGGTACGCGCCTGTCGTTTTTTTTTGACCAATTTTTTTTTTTTTTTTTACCAAAAATTAAAATTTCTCCAAACTCGGATATATCATCTGGGGGTCCGAGGGGAGTCCAACGCAGAAGGTTTGGTTGAAATCGGGCCGGTGGTTTTGGAGAAAATGACCAAAAACCAAACAGGCGATTTTAAAAAGACGACAGGTACGCGCCTGTCGTTTTTTTTTGACCAAATTTTTTTTTTTTTTTGACGAAAATTTAAAATTTCTCCAAACTCGAATATATCATCTGGGGGTCCGAGGGGAGTCCAACGCAGAAGGTTTGGTTGAAATCGGGCCGGTGGTTTTGGAGAAAATGACCAAAAACCAAACAGGCGATTTTAAAAAGACGACAGGTACGCGCCTGTCGTTTTATTTTGACCAAATTTTTTTTTTTTTTTGACGAAAATTTAAAATTTCTCCAAACTCGAATATATCATCTGGGGGTCCGAGGGGAGTCCAACGCAGAAGGTTTGGTTGAAATCGGGCCGGTGGTTTTGGAGAAAATGACCAAAAACCAAACAGGCGATTTTAAAAAGACGACAGGTACGCGCCTGTCGTTTTTTTTTGACCAATTTTTTTTTTTTTTTTTACCAAAAATTAAAATTTCTCCAAACTCGGATATATCATCTGGGGGTCCGAGGGGAGTCCAACGCAGAAGGTTTGGTTGAAATCGGGCCGGTGGTTTTGGAGAAAATGACCAAAAACCAAACAGGCGATTTTAAAAAGACGACAGGTACGCGCCTGTCGTTTTTTTTTGACCAAATTTTTTTTTTTTTTTGACGAAAATTTAAAATTTCTCCAAACTCGAATATATCATCTGGGGGTCCGAGGGGAGTCCAACGCAGAAGGTTTGGTTGAAATCGGGCCGGTGGTTTTGGAGAAAATGACCAAAAACCAAACAGGCGATTTGGTCGGTTTCCATGATTCCAATTTTTACAGCGCATTGATTATTTATGTACATTGTCTTGATTATATCATAGGTTTTTCCCCCAATACCTTTTTCTAGTAGTTTCAGAAACAGACCATGATGCCAAATTGAGTCGAATGCTTTCTTGAAATCTACAAAACAAGAGAAGATTTTGTTTTTGTTGTGGTGGACGTGTTTCTGGATGAGGGTGTGGAGGGTGTAGATGTGGTCAGTGGTTCTGTGTTGTGGAGTGAATCCAATCTGACTCTTGCTCAGGACATTATGTTCACTGAGGAAGTTTTGCAGACGGCTGTTTAAGATGCTGCAGAACAACTTCCCCAGGTTGCTGCTGACACATATGCCTCTGTAGTTGTTGGGCTCATACTTATCTCCACTTTTATGGATTGGAGTGATAATCCCTTGGCCCCAGGTGTCTGGAAAATGACCGATGTTCAAGATGATATTAAATAATTTCAGTATGGCAGTCTTGATTTTATGGCTGCCGAACCGAAGCATTTCATTTAAGATGCGATCCGGTCCACTTGCCTTCCTTGGCTGCAGGGCCTGGATCTTGGTCAGTAGCTCCTCTTCACTAATTTCATGATCTAATGGGTTTTGGTTGTCTTTAACGACTGATTCAAGAGTTTCTAATTTGTTTAGCAGATTATTTTGGGCTGAATTCGGAGTGATTGTACTGTATAGATTTTCAAAGTGTTTTTTCCAAATTTCACCATTTTGAATTGCCAATTCTTCTTTGTGTGATTTGTTGAATGAATGCCATTTTTTCCAAAAATTATTTGAATCAATGGATTCTTCAATTTCTTCGAGGAGTTGCTGTTCGTGTTGCTTCTTTTTAGTGCTTAGTGTTTTTCTGTATAATTTCAATGATTCACAATAACGAAGGCGGAGCTCATGATTGTCAGGTTGCCGGTGTTTTTCATTGGATAATTTACGGAGTGTTTTTCTCAGACACCTGCAGTCAGAGTCAAACCACTTTTCATGAGTAGATTTGTTTGAACTGTGATGATGAGGTTTGCTAAGATTGGACAGAAGTGCTGTTTTGTCAAATATGTCATTGATATCCCCAACAGCCTGATTGAGGCCATCTTTATTGTGTATTGTGTATAAGGTGGAGAGAAAATGGTCCAACTTCATTTGGATAGTTGGGTGCCCGATGGCTCTCTGGTAGTCATCTTTGCTATGACTTGTCCACCTATAAGGCTGTTTGGATGGGTTGAGTCTGCTGGGCTCTGCTACATGGGGGTCTGTTGGGCTCTTCCTAATGTACAGGGTGATTTTGCTGTGATCTGATAGGGGCGTTAGGGGGCTGACGGTGAATGCTCTTAGATAGGAGGGGTCTAGGTCTGTAATACTATAGTCTACTGTGCTGTTGCCAAGAGGAGAGCTGTATGTGTAGAGACCAAAGGAGTCCCCTCGAAGCCGACCGTTGACTATGTACAGACCCAGCGTGCGACACATCTGCAGCAGTTGATGCCCATTTCTGTTGACTGTTTTGTCTAGATTGTTTCTGTGCTGATGTGGAGGAGGGGGGATGTTGATCTGGCCAGGTATGTGTTTGTCCCCATGTGTATTTATTAAGTCAGGTTCTGTGCCTGTTCTGGCGTTGAGATCACCACAGATCAGCACGTTTCCCTGTGTCTGGTAATAGTTGATTTCGTCTTCCAGAATGGTAAAGGTGTTTTCGTTGTAGTAAGGGGACTCTGATGGGGGGATATAGGCTGTGCACAGGAATAGGTCTTTGTCTGTGGAGACAGCCTCTTTTTTTATTTTGAACCAAATTGAAAAATTTCCTTTTTTGATTAACTCTATTGAATGAGTGAGGTTTGCCTTGTACCAGATCAACATCCCCCCTGAATCTCTGCCTTGGCTTACATTCTTAAGTTTCGTGGATGGAAAAACCACTTCTCTATACCCCAGAGGACAACCAGTGGGCATGTCTCCTCTATTCCAAGTTTCCTGCAACACAATGATATCAGATTGTTCTATTTCTCTATTAAAGTCTGGGGTCCTGCTCTTAAGGCCAAAAGCCCAGCTGCGTTCGGTGAGAGAACATGTGCATTCAGTAGTCAAACAGTCCTAGCTTTAAAATCTTCCATACTTGGGAGATAATCCAATTTAAGATGACTCTGTAATTTATACCAGGACGAGGGTGCGAATGCTCTGAAGGCACTTTCCCCAAAGACAGTCCGTGTACGAGGAATAGTATACATTATCAATCTATCGTGCCTGAGACGACAGCTTCTGGTGTTGACTTTAGGAACCAAGAGAGAACACAAATAAGGAGGCAAGTCACACAGGACGGCCTTATAAAGAAAACAATACCAGTGTTCCCATCTACGATTATACAGAGAAGGCCAGCCAACACTCTCATAAAGACTACAGTGATGAGTACGAAAACCTAAATCTGTTACAAATCTTAATGCTGCATGATACACCGAATCCAGCATTTTCAGAGAGGAGAGATTTGCATGCATGTATAAGATATCACCATAGTCAAGTATTGATACAAAAGTTGCCTGAATCAGTCTTTTTCTCGCATTAAAGGAGAAACAACTTTTGTTTCTATAATAGAAACCAAGTTTGACCCTGAGTTTCTTTGTAAGACACTCAATATGATATTTAAAAGACAGATTTTCATCCAAGTAAAATCCCAAGTACTTGTAGACTGAAACTCGTTCAATCACTTTTTCATTTTGTATAACAATCTGACAAGCATCATCTGTCTTCCCTGATTTTGAAAAGCACATCAATTTAGTTTTGTCAGAATTGAGCACAAGTCTTAATTGATTAAGATTACTCTGAATGACATTAAAAGCAGATTGTAGCTTTTGTATGGCACTTGTTAATGATGAAGCAGAACAGTACAAAATAGTGTCATCTGCATAAAAGTGGAATTTGGCATCATTTACATTTTGACACAAGACATTTATATAAATAGTAAATAAAATGGGACCCAATATGGACCCCTGGGGGACACCATTTTGAGTCAACAAAGGTTTGGAGGATACACCATCAACCTGAACACTTTGTGTTCTGCCGCTCAAGTAGTTTCCAAACCACATGACAGCTTTTGAAGACATTCCAATATCCCGCAGTCGCTGGCACAGGACCAAGTGGTCAACTGTGTCAAAAGCCTTTGACAGATCTAAAAACAATGCAGCACAGTATTCTTTAGAATCAATAGCACTTATGAGATCGTTTAAGACTTTCATAGTGGCAGTGACAGTACTGTGCTTTTTTCTGAAACCAGACTGCAGTTCATTTAAAATGCTATTTGTTGTCATAAAATCTTTCAACTGGTCACTTATAAGCCCTTCTAAAACTAACATAATAATACATTTCAACATGCGTGTATAATAAAAATGCTTCTTGATTTTCTTAGAGTCACTGCTCATAGTGATTGACCAAGAGCTGTTTGATGGGATAAAACAGTTACTTAGGAGAAGAAGGCTTAGGAGATGTTTAAAGTTTTTGTGTTCTGAAACCAGGCTCATGCCAAACATCCAGCACCCTTGGTTGCCGACATAGTTCTGTGCACAGTCAGTAACCTTTGAGCGTGATGACATGTAACGTGTATAAAACATGGTGTTACAGTCACTCAAAGGGGTCTCCTGGTTAACTTCATACTCTGAGAATGTTGACAGACAGAGCAAAACTAGGAGGGCATGAATAACACTTGCCATGATGGAGTTGGCCCAGGTGTAGAGCTGGGTGGATGGAGGTAGGCCTCAGGCTGCAGGGCTGGATGGGTGGAGGTAGGCCTCAGGCTGCAGGGCTGGGTGGATGGAGGTAGGCCTCAGGCTGCAGGGCTGGGTGGATGGAGGTAGGCCTCAGGCTGCAGGGCTGGGTGGATGGAGGTAGGCCTCAGGCTGCAGGGCTGGATGGATGGAGGTAGGCCTCAGGCTGCAGGGCTGGGTGGATGGAGGTAGGCCTCAGGCTGCAGGGCTGGATGGATGGAGGTAGGCCTCAGGCTGCAGGGCTGGGTGGATGGAGGTAGGCCTCAGGCTGCAGGGCTGGATGGATGGAGGTAGGCCTCAGGCTGCAGGGCTGGGTGGATGGAGGTAGGCCTCAGGCTGCAGGGCTGGATGGATGGAGGTAGGCCTCAGGCTGCAGGGCTGGGTGGATGGAGGTAGGCCTCAGGCTGCAGGGCTGGGTGGATGGAGGTAGGCCTCCGGCTGAAGGGCTGGGTGGATGGAGGTAGGCCTCAGGCTGCAGGGCTGGGTGGATGGAGGTAGGCCTCTGGCTGCAGGGCTGGGTGGATGGAGATAGACCTCAGGCTGCTGTACTGCTGCAGTTCTAGGCTGAAAACTAGCCACACTGCAGCAGCTCCCAAAGTCTGGGAGCAGAGCTGGGTCGATGGAGGTAGATCTTAGGCTGCAGGGCTGGGTGGGTGGAGGTAGGCCTCTGGCTCCTATACTGCTGCAGTTCTAGGCTGAAAACTAACCACACTGCAGCAGCTCCCAAAGTCTGTGAACAGGCAGAGGAGGCTATCTATGGTAGCCCATAGTAGAGGCCAGTCCTAGGTACTGACTAGCTTCAGCCCCATGGAGTAGTCAGACATGGGATCTGTCTGACTACTCCATGGGGCTGAAGCTAGTCAGTACATCATGTCATCATGTCATCATGTCATCTCTCTCTCTGTCATCATGTCATCATGTCATCTCTCTCTCTGTCATCATGTCATCATGTCATCTCTCTCTCTCTCTCTCTGTCATCATGTCCTCTCTCTCTCTCTCTCTCTCTCTGTCATCATGTCCTCTCTCTCTCTCTCTCTCTGTCATCATGTCATCTCTCTCTCTCTCTCTGTCATCATGTCATCTCTCTCTCTCTCTCTCTGTCATCATGTCATCTCTCTCTCTCTCTCTCTGTCATCATGTCATCTCTCTCTCTCTCTCTCTGTCATCATGTCATCTCTCTCTCTCTCTCTGTCATCATGTCATCTCTCTCTCTGTCATCATGTCATCTCTCTCTGTCATCATGTCATCTCTCTCTCTCTCTCTCTCTGTCATCATGTCATCTCTCTCTCTCTCTCTCTCTCTCTCTCTGTCATCATGTCATCTCTCTCTCTCTCTCTCTCTGTCATCATGTCATCTCTCTCTCTCTCTGTCATCATGTCATCTCTCTCTCTCTCTGTCATCATGTCATCTCTCTGTCATCATGTCATCATGTCATCTCTCTCTCTCTCTCTCTCTGTCATCATGTCATCTCTCAATTCAATTCAATTCAATTCAATTCAATTGGCTTTATTGGCATGACATACATGGTATATATTGCCAAAGCAAGCGTTTGGAATTAAAGAAAAATAATACAAACAACATTTACAGTATAGTGTTGTCATCACTGAAGAAAGACGTATAATCATTGTAAATACAATAAACAAAACACCAAACAACAACATTTGTGTCAGCTGACGAGTTTCACTCCCTGTCCCTCAGTCTATGACAGGCAGAGACATAGACTGCTGCTAGTTTATTATTCTTTGGTTCTTCCCCTAGCAGGATGGGAAGTTTTTCTTCATCTGATAGTTTTAAAAAACCTTTTGTTATAGATTCAAATTTTAGGAAATAGGTTTCTCTAATATTTAGATATTTTTCACATTTGGTGAGGAAGTGCAGTTCTGTTTCTGGTTGGTTAAGGCTGCAGTGACAGCACAGCCTCTGCTCTGCAGGGAGCCAGGTTTTCCTGTGCCTCCCTGTTTCAATAGCAAGGCTGTGTTCACTCAGTCTGTACTTTGTCAGGGTTCGTTTTAATTGCTGATCAGTCACCATGCTCAAATAATCTGCTGTGGTGTACTGTCGATTTAGGGCCAGATAGCACTGCATTTTGCTCTGTGTTTTTGTTTGTGTTTGCCAATAAGTGATGTAGTCTTGTTTCAGATGTTTAGTAATCTGGTTGGGTCTGATTGGTGAGGTGTTGTGTTCCTGGGCTGTGCCAGTAGGGCAGGTTTGTGATCTCAGCCTCAGGACTAGTTGGGTAAGGGGGTTTCTACTGCTCATGTCTTGGCATTGCAGGGCTTGGAAATGATACGAGAGGGGGTCACTTAGTTTTAGATGTGTCCAAAAGTTAATTGCTCTTTTTTGAATTTTTATTATTAGTGGGTATTTGCCTAATTCTGCCCTGCATGCATTGTTTGTCGCCTTCCTCTGGACATGCAGAAGGATTTTACACAGCTCTGCATGCAGGGTCTCAATGGGGTGTTTATCCCACTGAATAAAGTTGTGTTTTGTAAGTGGACCCCACACCTCACTGCCATAGAGTGCAATCGGTTCAATAACACATTCAATTAATTTTAGCCAGATTCGTGTTGGTATTTCAGTTTGTATATTTTTCTTTATGGCATAGAAAGCCCGGCGTGCTTTCTCTCTCAGTTCATGAACTGCCTCATTAAAATTTCCGGTTGAACTTATTTTTATTCCTAAATAGGTGTAGTGTGTGCAGTATTCTACCTGTTGTGTGCCAATTGAGAATTTAGGTAAAATATCTTGGGATCTGTATCTTTTTTGAAATATCATTGCTTTTGTCTTTTTGAGGTTTACTGTCAGGGCCCAGGTCTGACAGTAATGCTCTAACAGATCCAGGCTCTGCTGTAGACCCTATGCTGTCGGGGACAGCAGAACCAGGTCATCTGCAAAGAGAAGACATTTTATCTCCTGATTGTGGAGACTTACACCAGGTACCGAGGACTTTTCTAGGGTGGTTGCCAATTCATTAATATAGATATTGAAGAGTGCAGGGCTGAGGTTGCAGCCCTGACGGACGCCTCGACCTTGGGTAAAATATTCTGTCCTCATGTTACGCGCCTGTCGTTTTATTTTGACCAAATTTTTTTTTTTTTTTGACGAAAATTTAAAATTTCTCCAAACTCGAATATATCATCTGGGGGTCCGAGGGGAGTCCAACGCAGAAGGTTTGGTTGAAATCGGGCCGGTGGTTTTGGAGAAAATGACCAAAAACCAAACAGGCGATTTTAAAAAGACGACAGGTACGCGCCTGTCGTTTTTTTTTTGACCAAATTTTTTTTTTTTTTTTGACAAAAATAAATTTCTCCAAATTTCTCCAAACTCGGATATATCATCTGGGGGTCCGAGGGGAGTCCAACGCAGAAGGTTTGGTTGAAATCGGGCCGGTGGTTTTGGAGAAAATGACCAAAAACCAAACAGGCGATTTTAAAAAGACGACAGGTACGCGCCTGTCGTTTTTTTTTGACCAATTTTTTTTTTTTTTTGACCAAAAATTAAAATTTCTCCAAACTCGGATATATCATCTGGGGGTCCGAGGGGAGTCCAACGCAGAAGGTTTGGTTGAAATCGGGCCGTGGTTTTGGAGAAAATGACCAAAAACCAAACAGGCGATTTTAAAAAGACGACAGGTACGCGCCTGTCGTTTTTTTTTACCAAATTTTTTTTTTTTTTGACCAAAAATTAAAATTTCTCCAAACTCGGATATATCATCTGGGGGTCCGAGGGGAGTCCAACGCAGAAGGTTTGGTTGAAATCGGGCCGGTGGTTTTGGAGAAAATGACCAAAAACCAAACAGGCGATTTTAAAAAGACGACAGGTACGCGCCTGTCGTTTTTTTTTGACCAAATTTTTTTTTTTTTTTTTGACCAAAAATTAAAATTTCTCCAAATTTCTCCAAACTCGGATATATCATCTGGGGGTCCGAGGGGAGTCCAACGCAGAAGGTTTGGTTGAAATCGGGCCGGTGGTTTTGGAGAAAATGACCAAAAACCAAACAGGCGATTTTAAAAAGACGACAGGTACGCGCCTGTCTTTTTTTTGACCAAATTTTTTTTTTTTTTTTGACCAAAAATTAAAATTTCTCCAACCTCGATATATCATCTGGGGGTCCGAGGGGAGTCCAACGCAGAAGGTTTGGTTGAAATCGGGCCGGTGGTTTTGGAGAAAATGACCAAAAACCAAACAGGCGATTTTAAAAAGACGACAGGTACGCGCCTGTCGTTTTTTTTGACCAAATTTTTTTTTTTTTTTGACGAAAATTTAAAATTTCTCCAAACTCGATATATCATCTGGGGGTCCGAGGGGAGTCCAACGCAGAAGGTTTGGTTGAAATCGGGCCGGTGGTTTTGGAGAAAATGACCAAAAACCAAACAGGCGATTTTAAAAAGACGACAGGTACGCGCCTGTCGTTTTTTTTTGACCAATTTTTTTTTTTTTTTTGACCAAAAATTAAATTTCTCCAAATTTCTCCAAACTCGGATATATCATCTGGGGGTCCGAGGGGAGTCCAACGCAGAAGGTTTGGTTGAAATCGGGCCGGTGGTTTTGGAGAAAATGACCAAAAACCAAACAGGCGATTTTAAAAAGACGACAGGTACGCGCCTGTCGTTTTTTTTTGACCAAATTTTTTTTTTTTTTTTGACCAAAAATTTAAAATTTCTCCAAACTCGGATATATCATCTGGGGGTCCGAGGGGAGTCCAACGCAGAAGGTTTGGTTGAAATCGGGCCGGTGGTTTTGGAGAAAATGACCAAAAACCAAACAGGCGATTTTAAAAAGACGACAGGTACGCGCCTGTCGTTTTTTTTGACCAAATTTTTTTTTTTTTTTGACCAAAAATTAAAATTTCTCCAAATTCTCAAACTCGGATATATCATCTGGGGGTCCGAGGGGAGTCCAACGCAGAAGGTTTGGTTGAAATCGGGCCGGTGGTTTTGGAGAAAATGACCAAAAACCAAACAGGCGATTTTAAAAAGACGACAGGTACGCGCCTGTCGTTTTTTTTTGACCAAATTTTTTTTTTTTTTTGACGAAAATTTAAAATTTCTCCAAACTCGATATATCATCTGGGGGTCCGAGGGGAGTCCAACGCAGAAGGTTTGGTTGAAATCGGGCCGGTGGTTTTGGAGAAAATGACCAAAAACCAAACAGGCGATTTTAAAAAGACGACAGGTACGCGCCTGTCGTTTTTTTTTGACCAAATTTTTTTTTTTTTTGACCAAAAATTAAATTTCTCCAAATTTCTCCAAACTCGGATATATCATCTGGGGGTCCGAGGGGAGTCCAATGCAGAAGGTTTGGTTGAAATCGGGCCGGTGGTTTTGGAGAAAATGACCAAAAACCAAACAGGCGATTTTAAAAAGACGACAGGTTTTTTTTTTGACCAAATTTTTTTTTTTTTTTGACCAAAAATTAAAATTTCTCCAAATTTCTCCAAACTCGGATATATCATCTGGGGGTCCGAGGGGAGTCCAACGCAGAAGGTTTGGTTGAAATCGGGCCGGTGGTTTTGGAGAAAATGACCAAAAACCAAACAGGCGATTTTAAAAAGACGACAGGTACGCGCCTGTCGTTTTATTTTGACCAAATTTTTTTTTTTTTTTTGACCAAAAATTAAAATTTCTCCAAATTTCTCCAAACTCGGATATATCATCTGGGGGTCCGAGGGGAGTCCAACGCAGAAGGTTTGGTTGAAATCGGGCCGGTGGTTTTGGAGAAAATGACCAAAAACCAAACAGGCGATTTTAAAAAGACGACAGGTACGCGCCTGTCGTTTTTTTTGACCAAATTTTTTTTTTTTTTTGACCAAAAATTTAAAATTTCTCCAAACTCGATATATCATCTGGGGGTCCGAGGGGAGTCCAACGCAGAAGGTTTGGTTGAAATCGGGCCGGTGGTTTTGGAGAAAATGACCAAAAACCAAACAGGCGATTTTAAAAAGACGACAGGTACGCGCCTGTCGTTTTTTTTTGACCAATTTTTTTTTTTTTTTTACCAAAAATTAAAATTTCTCCAAACTCGGATATATCATCTGGGGGTCCGAGGGGAGTCCAACGCAGAAGGTTTGGTTGAAATCGGGCCGGTGGTTTTGGAGAAAATGACCAAAAACCAAACAGGCGATTTTAAAAAGACGACAGGTACGCGCCTGTCGTTTTTTTTTTTGACCAAATTTTTTTTTTTTTTTGACCAAAAATTAAAATTTCTCCAAATTTCTCCAAACTCGGATATATCATCTGGGGGTCCGAGGGGAGTCCAACGCAGAAGGTTTGGTTGAAATCGGGCCGGTGGTTTTGGAGAAAATGACCAAAAACCAAACAGGCGATTTTAAAAAGACGACAGGTACGCGCCTGTCGTTTTTTTTGACCAATTTTTTTTTTTTTTTTGACCAAAAATTAAAATTTCTCCAAATTTCTCCAAACTCGGATATATCATCTGGGGGTCCGAGGGGAGTCCAACGCAGAAGGTTTGGTTGAAATCGGGCCGGTGGTTTTGGAGAAAATGACCAAAAACCAAACAGGCGATTTTAAAAAGACGACAGGTACGCGCCTGTCGTTTTTTTTTGACCAAATTTTTTTTTTTTTTTTGACGAAAATTTAAAATTTCTCCAAACTCGAATATATCATCTGGGGGTCCGAGGGGAGTCCAACGCAGAAGGTTTGGTTGAAATCGGGCCGGTGGTTTTGGAGAAAATGACCAAAAACCAAACAGGCGATTTTAAAAAGACGACAGGTACGCGCCTGTCGTTTTTTTTTGACCAAATTTTTTTTTTTTTTTGACCAAAAATTAAATTCTCCAAATTTCTCCAAACTCGGATATATCATCTGGGGGTCCGAGGGGAGTCCAACGCAGAAGGTTTGGTTGAAATCGGGCCGGTGGTTTTGGAGAAAATGACCAAAAACCAAACAGGCGATTTTAAAAAGACGACAGGTACGCGCCTGTCGTTTTTTTTGACCAAATTTTTTTTTTTTTTTTGACCAAAAATTAAAATTTCTCCAAATTTCTCCAAACTCGGATATATCATCTGGGGGTCCGAGGGGAGTCCAACGCAGAAGGTTTGGTTGAAATCGGGCCGGTGGTTTTGGAGAAAATGACCAAAAACCAAACAGGCGATTTTAAAAAGACGACAGGTACGCGCCTGTCGTTTTTTTTTTGACCAAATTTTTTTTTTTTTTTGACCAAAAATTTAAAATTTCTCCAAACTCGGATATATCATCTGGGGGTCCGAGGGGAGTCCAACGCAGAAGGTTTGGTTGAAATCGGGCCGGTGGTTTTGGAGAAAATGACCAAAAACCAAACAGGAGATTTTAAAAAGACGACAGGTACGCGCCTGTCGTTTTTTTTGACCAAATCTTCTTTTTTTTTTGACGAAAATTTAAAATTTCTCCAAATTTCTCCAAACTCGGATATATCATCTGGGGGTCCGAGGGGAGTCCAACGCAGAAGGTTTGGTTGAAATCGGGCCGGTGGTTTTGGAGAAAATGACCAAAAACCAAACAGGCGATTTTAAAAAGACGACAGGTACGCGCCTGTCGTTTTTTTTTGACCAAATTTTTTTTTTTTTTGACGAAAATTAAAATTTCTCCAAACTCGATATATCATCTGGGGGTCCGAGGGGAGTCCAACGCAGAAGGTTTGGTTGAAATCGGGCCGGTGGTTTTGGAGAAAATGACCAAAAACCAAACAGGCGATTTTAAAAAGACGACAGGTACGCGCCTGTCGTTTTTTTTTGACCAATTTTTTTTTTTTTTTTTACCAAAAATTAAAATTTCTCCAAACTCGGATATATCATCTGGGGGTCCGAGGGGAGTCCAACGCAGAAGGTTTGGTTGAAATCGGGCCGGTGGTTTTGGAGAAAATGACCAAAAACCAAACAGGCGATTTTAAAAAGACGACAGGTACGCGCCTGTCGTTTTTTTTGACCAAATTTTTTTTTTTTTTTTGACCAAAATTAAAATTTCTCCAAATTTCTCCAAACTCGGATATATCATCTGGGGGTCCGAGGGGAGTCCAACGCAGAAGGTTTGGTTGAAATCGGGCCGGTGGTTTTGGAGAAAATGACCAAAAACCAAACAGGCGATTTTAAAAAGACGACAGGTACGCGCCTGTCGTTTTTTTTTGACCAAATTTTTTTTTTTTTTTGACAAAAATTTAAAATTTCTCCAAACTCGGATATATCATCTGGGGGTCCGAGGGGAGTCCAACGCAGAAGGTTTGGTTGAAATCGGGCCGGTGGTTTTGGAGAAAATGACCAAAAACCAAACAGGCGATTTTAAAAAGACGACAGGTACGCGCCTGTCGTTTTTTTTTGACCAATTTTTTTTTTTTTTTTGACCAAAAATTTAAAATTTCTCCAAACTCGGATATATCATCTGGGGGTCCGAGGGGAGTCCAACGCAGAAGGTTTGGTTGAAATCGGGCCGGTGGTTTTGGAGAAAATGACCAAAAACCAAACAGGCGATTTTAAAAAGACGACAGGTACGCGCCTGTCGTTTTTTTTTGACCAAATTTTTTTTTTTTTTTTACCAAAAATTAAAATTTCTCCAAACTCGGATATATCATCTGGGGGTCCGAGGGGGGTCCAACGGAGAAGGTTTGGTTGAAATCGGGCCGGTGGTTTTGGAGAAAATGACCAAAAACCAAACAGGCGATTTTAAAAAGACGACAGGTACGCGCCTGTCGTTTTTTTTTGACCAAATTTTTTTTTTTTTTTTGACCAAAAATTAAAATTTCTCCAAATTTCTCCAAACTCGGATATATCATCTGGGGGTCCGAGGGGAGTCCAACGCAGAAGGTTTGGTTGAAATCGGGCCGGTGGTTTTGGAGAAAATGACCAAAAACCAAACAGGCGATTTTAAAAAGACGACAGGTACGCGCCTGTCGTTTTTTTTGACCAATTTTTTTTTTTTTTTGACCAAAAATTAAAATTTCTCCAAACTCGGATATATCATCTGGGGGTCCGAGGGGAGTCCAACGCAGAAGGTTTGGTTGAAATCGGGCCGGTGGTTTTGGAGAAAATGACCAAAAACCAAACAGGCGATTTTAAAAAGACGACAGGTACGCGCCTGTCGTTTTATTTTGACCAAATTTTTTTTTTTTTTTTGACCAAAAATTTAAAATTTCTCCAAACTCGAATATATCATCTGGGGGTCCGAGGGGAGTCCAACGCAGAAGGTTTGGTTGAAATCGGGCCGGTGGTTTTGGAGAAAATGACCAAAAACCAAACAGGCGATTTTAAAAAGACGACAGGTACGCGCCTGTCGTTTTTTTTGACCAAATTTTTTTTTTTTTTTGACCAAAAATTAAAATTTCTCCAAATTTCTCCAAACTCGGATATATCATCTGGGGGTCCGAGGGGAGTCCAACGCAGAAGGTTTGGTTGAAATCGGGCCGGTGGTTTTGGAGAAAATGACCAAAAACCAAACAGGCGATTTTAAAAAGACGACAGGTACGCGCCTGTCGTTTTTTTTTGACCAATTTTTTTTTTTTTTTTGACCAAAATTAAAATTTCTCCAAACTCGGATATATCATCTGGGGGTCCGAGGGGAGTCCAACGCAGAAGGTTTGGTTGAAATCGGGCCGGTGGTTTTGGAGAAAATGACCAAAAACCAAACAGGCGATTTTAAAAAGACGACAGGTACGCGCCTGTCGTTTTTTTTTGACCAATTTTTTTTTTTTTTTTGACCAAAAATTAAAATTCTCTCCAAACTCGGATATATCATCTGGGGGTCCGAGGGGAGTCCAACGCAGAAGGTTTGGTTGAAATCGGGCCGGTGGTTTTGGAGAAAATGACCAAAAACCAAACAGGCGATTTTAAAAAGACGACAGGTACGCGCCTGTCGTTTTTTTTTGACCAAATTTTTTTTTTTTTTTTGACCAAAAATTAAAATTTCTCCAAACTCGGATATATCATCTGGGGTCCGAGGGGAGTCCAACGCAGAAGGTTTGGTTGAAATCGGGCCGGTGGTTTTGGAGAAAATGACCAAAAACCAAACAGGCGATTTTAAAAAGACGACAGGTACGCGCCTGTCGTTTTTTTTTGACCAAATTTTTTTTTTTTTTTGACCAAAAATTAAATTTCTCCAAATTTCTCCAAACTCGGATATATCATCTGGGGGTCCGAGGGGAGTCCAACGCAGAAGGTTTGGTTGAAATCGGGCCGGTGGTTTTGGAGAAAATGACCAAAAACCAAACAGGCGATTTTAAAAAGACGACAGGTACGCGCCTGTCGTTTTTTTTGACCAAATTTTTTTTTTTTTTTGACCAAAAATTAAAATTTCTCCAAATTTCTCCAAACTCGGATATATCATCTGGGGGTCCGAGGGGAGTCCAACGCAGAAGGTTTGGTTGAAATCGGGCCGGTGGTTTTGGAGAAAATGACCAAAAACCAAACAGGCGATTTTAAAAAGACGACAGGTACGCGCCTGTCGTTTTTTTTTGACCAAATTTTTTTTTTTTTTTTGACCAAAAATTAAATTTCTCCAAATTTCTCCAAACTCGGATATATCATCTGGGGGTCCGAGGGGAGTCCAACGCAGAAGGTTTGGTTGAAATCGGGCCGGTGGTTTTGGAGAAAATGACCAAAAACCAAACAGGCGATTTTAAAAAGACGACAGGCGCGTACCTATCGTCTTTTTGACCAAATTTTTTTTTTTTTTTTACCAAAAATTAAAATTTTTCCAAACTCGGATATATCATCTGGGGGTCCGAGGGGAGTCCAACGCAGAAGGTTTGGTTGAAATCGGGCCGGTGGTTTTGGAGAAAATGACCAAAAACCAAACAGGCGATTTTAAAAAGACGACAGGTACGCGCCTGTCGTTTTTTTTTGACCAAATTTTTTTTTTTTTTTTGACCAAAAATTAAAATTTCTCAAATTTCTCCAAACTCGATATATCATCTGGGGGTCCGAGGGGAGTCCAACGCAGAAGGTTTGGTTGAAATCGGGCCGGTGGTTTTGGAGAAAATGACCAAAAACCAAACAGGCGATTTTAAAAAGACGACAGGTACGCGCCTGTCGTTTTTTTTTGACCAAATTTTTTTTTTTTTTGACAAAAATTTAAAATTTCTCCAAACTCGATATATCATCTGGGGGTCCGAGGGGAGTCCAACGCAGAAGGTTTGGTTGAAATCGGGCCGGTGGTTTTGGAGAAAATGACCAAAAACCAAACAGGCGATTTTAAAAAGACGACAGGTACGCGCCTGTCGTTTTTTTTGACCAAATTTTTTTTTTTTTTTTGACCAAAAATTAAATTCAATTTCTCCAAACTCGGATATATCATCTGGGGGTCCGAGGGGAGTCCAACGCAGAAGGTTTGGTTGAAATCGGGCCGGTGGTTTTGGAGAAAATGACCAAAAACCAAACAGGCGATTTTAAAAAGACGACAGGTACGCGCCTGTCGTCTTTTTTTTGACCAATTTTTTTTTTTTTTTGACCAAAAATTAAAATTTCTCCAAACTCGGATATATCATCTGGGGGTCCGAGGGGAGTCCAACGCAGAAGGTTTGGTTGAAATCGGGCCGGTGGTTTTGGAGAAAATGACCAAAAACCAAACAGGCGATTTTAAAAAGACGACAGGTACGCGCCTGTCGTCTTTTTTTGACCAAATTTTTTTTTTTTTTTGACCAAAAATTAAATTTCTCCAAATTTCTCCAAACTCGGATATATCATCTGGGGGTCCGAGGGGAGTCCAACGCAGAAGGTTTGGTTGAAATCGGGCCGGTGGTTTTGGAGAAAATGACCAAAAACCAAACAGGCGATTTTAAAAAGACGACAGGTACGCGCCTGTCGTTTTTTTTTGACCAAATTTTTTTTTTTTTTTGACGAAAATTTAAAATTTCTCCAAACTCGATATATCATCTGGGGTCCGAGGGGAGTCCAACGCAGAAGGTTTGGTTGAAATCGGGCCGGTGGTTTTGGAGAAAATGACCAAAAACCAAACAGGCGATTTTAAAAAGACGACAGGTACGCGCCTGTCGTTTTTTTTTGACCAAATTTTTTTTTTTTTTTGACCAAAAATTAAAATTTCTCCAAACTCGGATATATCATCTGGGGGTCCGAGGGGAGTCCAACGCAGAAGGTTTGGTTGAAATCGGGCCGGTGGTTTTGGAGAAAATGACCAAAAACCAAACAGGCGATTTTAAAAAGACGACAGGTACGCGCCTGTCGTTTTTTTTTGACCAATTTTTTTTTTTTTTTTGACCAAAATTTTAAATTTCTCCAAACTCGGATATATCATCTGGGGGTCCGAGGGGAGTCCAACGCAGAAGGTTTGGTTGAAATCGGGCCGGTGGTTTTGGAGAAAATGACCAAAAACCAAACAGGCGATTTTAAAAAGACGACAGGTACGCGCCTGTCGTCTTTTTTTGACCAATTTTTTTTTTTTTTTTGACCAAAAATTAAATTTCTCCAAACTCGGATATATCATCTGGGGGTCCGAGGGGAGTCCAACGCAGAAGGTTTGGTTGAAATCGGGCCGGTGGTTTTGGAGAAAATGACCAAAAACCAAACAGGCGATTTTAAAAAGACGACAGGTACGCGCCTGTCGTTTTTTTTTGACCAAATTTTTTTTTTTTTTTTACCAAAAATTAAAATTTCTCCAAACTCGGATATATCATCTGGGGGTCCGAGGGGAGTCCAACGCAGAAGGTTTGGTTGAAATCGGGCCGGTGGTTTTGGAGAAAATGACCAAAAACCAAACAGGCGATTTTAAAAAGACGACAGGTACGCGCCTGTCGTTTTTTTTGACCAAATTTTTTTTTTTTTTGACGAAAATTAAAATTTCTCCAAACTCGATATATCATCTGGGGGTCCGAGGGGAGTCCAACGCAGAAGGTTTGGTTGAAATCGGGCCGGTGGTTTTGGAGAAAATGACCAAAACCAAACAGGCGATTTTAAAAAGACGACAGGTACGCGCCTGTCGTTTTTTTTTTACCAAATTTTTTTTTTTTTTTGACGAAAATTTAAAATTTCTCCAAACTCGAATACATCATCTGGGGTCCGAGGGGAGTCCAACACAGAAGGTTTGGTTGAAATCGGGCCGGTGGTTTTGGAGAAAATGACCAAAAACCAAACAGGCGATTTTAAAAAGACGACAGGTACGCGCCTGTCGTTTTTTTTTGACCAATTTTTTTTTTTTTTTTTACCAAAAATTAAAATTTCTCCAAACTCGGATATATCATCTGGGGGTCGGGGGAGTCCAACGCAGAAGGTTTGGTTGAAATCGGGCCGGTGGTTTTGGAGAAAATGACCAAAAACCAAACAGGCGATTTTAAAAAGACGACAGGTACGCGCCTGTCGTTTTTTTTTGACCAAATTTTTTTTTTTTTTTTGACCAAAAATTAAAATTTCTCCAAATTTCTCCAAACTCGGATATATCATCTGGGGGTCCGAGGGGAGTCCAACGCAGAAGGTTTGGTTGAAATCGGGCCGGTGGTTTTGGAGAAAATGACCAAAAACCAAACAGGCGATTTTAAAAAGACGACAGGTACGCGCCTGTCGTTTTATTTTGACCAAATTTTTTTTTTTTTTGACCAAAAATTAAAATTTCTCCAAACTCGATATATCATCTGGGGGTCCGAGGGGAGTCCAACGCAGAAGGTTTGGTTGAAATCGGGCCGGTGGTTTTGGAGAAAATGACCAAAAACCAAACAGGCGATTTTAAAAAGACGACAGGTACGCGCCTGTCGTTTTTTTTTGACCAATTTTTTTTTTTTTTGACCAAAATTAAAATTTCTCCAAACTCGGATATATCATCTGGGGGTCCGAGGGGAGTCCAACGCAGAAGGTTTGGTTGAAATCGGGCCGGTGGTTTTGGAGAAAATGACCAAAAACCAAACAGGCGATTTTAAAAAGACGACAGGTACGCGCCTGTCGTTTTTTTTTGACCAATTTTTTTTTTTTTTTGACGAAAAATTAAAAATTTCTCCAAACTCGATATATCATCTGGGGGTCCGAGGGGAGTCCAACGCAGAAGGTTTGGTTGAAATCGGGCCGGTGGTTTTGGAGAAAATGACCAAAAACCAAACAGGCGATTTTAAAAAGACGACAGGTACGCGCCTGTCTTTTTTTTGACCAAATTTTTTTTTTTTTTTGACCAAAAATTAAAATTTCTCCAAATTTCTCCAAACTCGGATATATCATCTGGGGGTCCGAGGGGAGTCCAACGCAGAAGGTTTGGTTGAAATCGGGCCGGTGGTTTTGGAGAAAATGACCAAAAACCAAACAGGCGATTTTAAAAAGACGACAGGTACGCGCCTGTCGTTTTATTTTGACCAAATTTTTTTTTTTTTTTGACCAAAAATTAAAATTTCTCCAATTCTCCAAACTCGGATATATCATCTGGGGGTCCGAGGGGAGTCCAACGCAGAAGGTTTGGTTGAAATCGGGCCGGTGGTTTTGGAGAAAATGACCAAAAACCAAACAGGCGATTTTAAAAAGACGACAGGTACGCGCCTGTCGTTTTTTTTGACCAAATTTTTTTTTTTTTTTTGACCAAAAATTAAAATTTCTCCAAATTTCTCCAAACTCGGATATATCATCTGGGGGTCCGAGGGGAGTCCAACGCAGAAGGTTTGGTTGAAATCGGGCCGGTGGTTTTGGAGAAAATGACCAAAAACCAAACAGGCGATTTTAAAAAGACGACAGGTACGCGCCTGTCGTTTTTTTTTGACCAAATTTTTTTTTTTTTTTGACCAAAAATTAAAATTTCTCCAAACTCGGATATATCATCTGGGGGTCCGAGGGGAGTCCAACGCAGAAGGTTTGGTTGAAATCGGGCCGGTGGTTTTGGAGAAAATGACCAAAAACCAAACAGGCGATTTTAAAAAGACGACAGGTACGCGCCTGTCGTTTTTTTTTGACCAATTTTTTTTTTTTTTTGACCAAAAATTAAAATTTCTCCAAACTCGGATATATCATCTGGGGGTCCGAGGGGAGTCCAACGCAGAAGGTTTGGTTGAAATCGGGCCGGTGGTTTTGGAGAAAATGACCAAAAACCAAACAGGCGATTTTAAAAAGACGACAGGTACGCGCCTGTCGTTTTTTTTTGACCAAATTTTTTTTTTTTTTTTGACCAAAAATTTAAAATTTCTCCAAACTCGGATATATCATCTGGGGGTCCGAGGGGAGTCCAACGCAGAAGGTTTGGTTGAAATCGGGCCGGTGGTTTTGGAGAAAATGACCAAAAACCAAACAGGCGATTTTAAAAAGACGACAGGTACGCGCCTGTCGTTTTTTTTTGACCAAATTTTTTTTTTTTTTTGACCAAAAATTAAAATTTCCAAATTTCTCCAAACTCGGATATATCATCTGGGGGTCCGAGGGGAGTCCAACGCAGAAGGTTTGGTTGAAATCGGGCCGGTGGTTTTGGAGGAAAATGACCAAAAACCAAACAGGCGATTTTAAAAAGACGACAGGTACGCGCCTGTCGTCTTTTTTTGACCAATTTTTTTTTTTTTTTTTGACCAAAAATTAAAATTTCTCCAAACTCGATATATCATCTGGGGGTCCGAGGGGAGTCCAACGCAGAAGGTTTGGTTGAAATCGGGCCGGTGGTTTTGGAGAAAATGACCAAAAACCAAACAGGCGATTTTAAAAAGACGACAGGTACGCGCCTGTCGTTTTTTTTTTGACCAATTTTTTTTTTTTTTTGACCAAAAATTAAAATTTCTCCAAACTCGGATATATCATCTGGGGGTCCGAGGGGAGTCCAACGCAGAAGGTTTGGTTGAAATCGGGCCGGTGGTTTTGGAGAAAATGACCAAAAACCAAACAGGCGATTTTAAAAAGACGACAGGTACGCGCCTGTCGTCTTTTTTTTGACCAATTTTTTTTTTTTTTTTTTACCAAAATAAATTTCTCCAAATTTCTCCAAACTCGGATATATCATCTGGGGGTCCGAGGGGAGTCCAACGCAGAAGGTTTGGTTGAAATCGGGCCGGTGGTTTTGGAGAAAATGACCAAAAACCAAACAGGCGATTTTAAAAAGACGACAGGTACGCGCCTGTCGTCTTTTTTTGACCAAATTTTTTTTTTTTTTTGACCAAAAATTAAAATTTCTCCAAACTCGGATATATCATCTGGGGGTCCGAGGGGAGTCCAACGCAGAAGGTTTGGTTGAAATCGGGCCGGTGGTTTTGGAGAAAATGACCAAAACCAAACAGGCGATTTTAAAAAGACGACAGGTACGCGCCTGTCGTCTTTTTTTGACCAAATTTTTTTTTTTTTTTGACCAAAAATTAAATTTTCCAAATTTCTCCAAACTCGGATATATCATCTGGGGGTCCGAGGGGAGTCCAACGCAGAAGGTTTGGTTGAAATCGGGCCGGTGGTTTTGGAGAAAATGACCAAAAACCAAACAGGCGATTTTAAAAAGACGACAGGTACGCGCCTGTCGTTTTTTTTGACCAAATTTTTTTTTTTTTTTTGACCAAAATTAAAATTTCTCCAAATTTCTCCAACTCGGATATATCATCTGGGGTCCGAGGGGAGTCCAACGCAGAAGGTTTGGTTGAAATCGGGCCGGTGGTTTTGGAGAAATGACCAAAAACCAAACAGGCGATTTTAAAAAGACGACAGGTACGCGCCTGTCGTTTTTTTTGACCAATTTTTTTTTTTTTTTTGACCAAAAATTAAAATTTCTCCAAACTCGGATATATCATCTGGGGGTCCGAGGGGAGTCCAACGCAGAAGGTTTGGTTGAAATCGGGCCGGTGGTTTTGGAGGAAAATGACCAAAAACCAAACAGGCGATTTTAAAAAGACGACAGGTACGCGCCTGTCGTCTTTTTTTGACCAAATTTTTTTTTTTTTTTGACCAAAAATTAAAATTTCTCAAATTTCTCCAAACTCGGATATATCATCTGGGGGTCCGAGGGGAGTCCAACGCAGAAGGTTTGGTTGAAATCGGGCCGGTGGTTTTGGAGAAAATGACCAAAAACCAAACAGGCGATTTTAAAAAGACGACAGGTACGCGCCTGTCGTCTTTTTTTGACCAATTTTTTTTTTTTTTTTTGACCAAAAATTAAATTTCCTCCAAACTCGGATATATCATCTGGGGGTCCGAGGGGAGTCCAACGCAGAAGGTTTGGTTGAAATCGGGCCGGTGGTTTTGGAGAAAATGACCAAAAACCAAACAGGCGATTTTAAAAAGACGACAGGTACGCGCCTGTCGTCTTTTTTTGACCAATTTTTTTTTTTTTTTGACCAAAAATTAAAATTTCTCCAAACTCGGATATATCATCTGGGGGTCCGAGGGGAGTCCAACGCAGAAGGTTTGGTTGAAATCGGGCCGGTGGTTTTGGAGAAAATGACCAAAAACCAAACAGGCGATTTTAAAAAGACGACAGGTACGCGCCTGTCGTCTTTTTTTGACCAATTTTTTTTTTTTTTTTTTGACCAAAAATTAAAATTTCTCCAAATTTCTCCAAACTCGGATATATCATCTGGGGGTCCGAGGGGAGTCCAACGCAGAAGGTTTGGTTGAAATCGGGCCGGTGGTTTTGGAGAAAATGACCAAAAACCAAACAGGCGATTTTAAAAAGACGACAGGTACGCGCCTGTCGTCTTTTTTTGACCAATTTTTTTTTTTTTTTTTTACCAAAAATTAAAATTTCTCCAAACTCGATATATCATCTGGGGGTCCGAGGGGAGTCCAACGCAGAAGGTTTGGTTGAAATCGGGCCGGTGGTTTTGGAGAAAATGACCAAAAACCAAACAGGCGATTTTAAAAAGACGACAGGTACGCGCCTGTCGTCTTTTTTTGACCAATTTTTTTTTTTTTTTTTTGACCAAAAATTAAATTTCTCCAATTTCTCCAAACTCGGATATATCATCTGGGGGTCCGAGGGGAGTCCTACGCAGAAGGTTTGGTTGAAATCGGGCCGGGTGGTTTTGGAGAAAATGACCAAAAACCAAACAGGCGATTTTAAAAAGACGACAGGTACGCGCCTGTCGTTTTTTTTGACCAAATTTTTTTTTTTTTTTTGACCAAAAATTAAAATTTCTCCAAAACTCGGATATATCATCTGGGGGTCCGAGGGGAGTCCAACGCAGAAGGTTTGGTTGAAATCGGGCCGGTGGTTTTGGAGAAAATGACCAAAAACCAAACAGGCGATTTTAAAAAGACGACAGGTACGCGCCTGTCGTCTTTTTTTGACCAAATTTTTTTTTTTTTTTGACCAAAAATTAAAAATTTCTCCAAACTCGGATATATCATCTGGGGGTCCGAGGGGAGTCCAACGCAGAAGGTTTGGTTGAAATCGGGCCGGTGGTTTTGGAGAAAATGACCAAAAACCAAACAGGCGATTTTAAAAAGACGACAGGTACGCGCCTGTCGTCTTTTTTTGACCAATTTTTTTTTTTTTTTTTTGACCAAAAATTAAAATTTCTCCAAACTCGGATATATCATCTGGGGGTCCGAGGGGAGTCCAACGCAGAAGGTTTGGTTGAAATCGGGCCGGTGGTTTTGGAGAAAATGACCAAAAACCAAACAGGCGATTTTAAAAAGACGACAGGTACGCGCCTGTCGTCTTTTTTTTACCAATTTTTTTTTTTTTTTTTGACCAAAAATTAAAATTTCTCCAAATTTCTCCAAACTCGGATATATCATCTGGGGGTCCGAGGGGAGTCCAACGCAGAAGGTTTGGTTGAAATCGGGCGGGTGGGTTTGGGGGAAAATGACCAAAAACCAAACAGGCGATTTTAAAAAGACGACAGGTACGCGCCTGTCGTCTTTTTTTTGACCAATTTTTTTTTTTTTTTTGACCAAAAATTAAAAATTTCTCCCAAACTCGGATATATCATCTGGGGGTCCGAGGGGAGTCCCAACGCAGAAGGTTTGGTTGAAAATCGGGCCGGTGGTTTTGGAGAAAATGACCAAAAACCAAACAGGCGATTTTAAAAAGACGACAGGTACGCGCCTGTCGTCTTTTTTTTGACCAATTTTTTTTTTTTTTTTTGACCAAAAATTAAAAATTTCTCCAAACTCGGATATATCATCTGGGGGTCCGAGGGGAGTCCAACGCAGAAGGTTTGGTTGAAATCGGGCCGGTGGTTTTGGAGAAAATGACCAAAACCAAACAGGCGATTTTAAAAAGACGACAGGTACGCGCCTGTCGTTTTTTTTGACCAATTTTTTTTTTTTTTTGACCAAAAATTAAAATCTCCAAATTTCTCCAAACTCGGATATATCATCTGGGGGTCCGAGGGGAGTCCAACGCAGAAGGTTTGGTTGAAATCGGGCCGGTGGTTTTGGAGAAAATGACCAAAAAACCAAACAGGCGATTTTAAAAAGACGACAGGTACGCGCCTGTCGTTTTTTTTTGACCAATTTTTTTTTTTTTTTTGACCAAAAATTAAAATTTCTCCAAATTCTCCAAACTCGGATATATCATCTGGGGTCCGAGGGGAGTCCAACGCAGAAGGTTTGGTTGAAATCGGGCCGGTGGTTTTGGAGAAAATGACCAAAAACCAACAGGCGATTTTAAAAAGACGACAGGTACGCGCCTGTCGTTTTTTTTTTGACCAATTTTTTTTTTTTTTGACCAAAAATTAAATTTCTCCAAATTCTCCAACTCGGATATATCATCTGGGGGTCCGAGGGGAGTCCAACGCAGAAGGTTTGGTTGAAATCGGGCCGGTGGTTTTGGAGAAAATGACCAAAAACCAAACAGGCGATTTTAAAAAGACGACAGGTACGCGCCTGTCGTTTTTTTTTGACCAAATTTTTTTTTTTTTTTTTGACCAAAAATTAAAATTTCTCCAAACTCGGATATATCATCTGGGGGTCCGAGGGGAGTCCAACGCAGAAGGTTTGGTTGAAATCGGGCCGGTGGTTTTGAGAAAATGACCAAAAACCAAACAGGCGATTTTAAAAAAGACGACAGGTACGCGCCTGTCGTTCTTTTTTTGACCAAATTTTTTTTTTTTTTTGACCAAAAATTAAAATTTCTCCAAATTTCTCCAAACTCGGATATATCATCTGGGGGTCCGAGGGGAGTCCAACGCAGAAGGTTTGGTTGAAATCGGGCCGGTGGTTTTGGAGAAAATGACCAAAACCAAACAGGCGATTTTAAAAAGACGACAGGTACGCGCCTGTCGTCTTTTTTTGACCAAATTTTTTTTTTTTTTTGACCAAAAATTAAAATTTCTCCAAACTCGGATATATCATCTGGGGGTCCGAGGGGAGTCCAACGCAGAAGGTTTGGTTGAAATCGGGCCGGTGGTTTTGGAGAAAATGACCAAAAACCAAACAGGCGATTTTAAAAAGACGACAGGTACGCGCCTGTCGTCTTTTTTTGACCAATTTTTTTTTTTTTTTGACCAAAAATTAAAATTCTCCAATTTCTCCAAACTCGGATATATCATCTGGGGGTCCGAGGGGAGTCCAACGCAGAAGGTTTGGTTGAAATCGGGCCGGTGGTTTTGGAGAAAATGACCAAAACCAAACAGGCGATTTTAAAAAGACGACAGGTACGCGCCTGTCGTCTTTTTTTTGACCAATTTTTTTTTTTTTTTTGACCAAAATTTAAAATTTCTCCAAACTCGGATATATCATCTGGGGGTCCGAGGGGAGGTCCAACGCAGAAGGTTTGGTTGAAATCGGGCCGGTGGTTTTGGAGGAAAATGACCAAAAACCAAACAGGCGATTTTAAAAAAGACGACAGGTACGCGCCTGTCGTCTTTTTTTGACCAAATTTTTTTTTTTTTTGACCAAATATTAAAATTTCTCCAAACTCGGATATATCATCTGGGGGTCCGAGGGGAGTCCAACGCAGAAGGTTTGGTTGAAATCGGGCCGGTGGTTTTGGAGAAAATGACCAAAAACCAAACAGGCGATTTTAAAAAGACGACAGGTACGCGCCTGTCGTCTTTTTTTGACCAAATTTTTTTTTTTTTTTTACCAAAAATTAAAATTTCTCCAAACTCGGATATATCATCTGGGGGTCCGAGGGGAGTCCAACGCAGAAGGTTTGGTTGAAATCGGGCCGGTGGTTTTGGAGAAAATGACCAAAAACCAAACAGGCGATTTTAAAAAGACGACAGGTACGCGCCTGTCGTTTTTTTTGACCAATTTTTTTTTTTTTTTGACCAAAAATTAAAATTTCTCCAAATTTCTCCAAACTCGGATATATCATCTGGGGGTCCGAGGGGAGTCCAACGCAGAAGGTTTGGTTGAAATCGGGCCGGTGGTTTTGGAGAAAATGACCAAAAACCAAACAGGCGATTTTAAAAAGACGACAGGTACGCGCCTGTCGTCTTTTTTTGACCAAATTTTTTTTTTTTTTTACCAAAAAATTAAAATTTCTCCAAACTCGGATATATCATCTGGGGGTCCGAGGGGAGTCCAACGCAGAAGGTTTGGTTGAAATCGGGCCGGTGGTTTTGGAGAAAATGACCAAAAACCAAACAGGCGATTTTAAAAAGACGACAGGTACGCGCCTGTCGTCTTTTTTTGACCAAATTTTTTTTTTTTTTTGACCAAAAATTAAAATTTCTCCAAACCAAACTCGGATATATCATCTGGGGGTCCGAGGGGAGTCCAACGCAGAAGGTTTGGTTGAAATCGGGCCGGTGGTTTTGGAGAAAATGACCAAAAACCAAACAGGCGATTTTAAAAAGACGACAGGTACGCGCCTGTCGTTTTTTTTTGACCAATTTTTTTTTTTTTTTTGACCAAAAATTAAAATTTCTCCAAACTCGGATATATCATCTGGGGGTCCGAGGGGAGTCCAACGCAGAAGGTTTGGTTGAAATCGGGCCGGTGGTTTTGGAGAAAATGACCAAAAACCAAACAGGCGATTTTAAAAAGACGACAGGTACGCGCCTGTCGTCTTTTTTTTGACCAATTTTTTTTTTTTTTTTGACCAAAATTAAAATTTCTCCAAACTCGGATATATCATCTGGGGGTCCGAGGGGAGTCCAACGCAGAAGGTTTGGTTGAAATCGGGCCGGTGGTTTTTGGAGAAAATGACCAAAAACCAAACAGGCGATTTTAAAAAGACGACAGGTACGCGCCTGTCGTCTTTTTTTGACCAATTTTTTTTTTTTTTTTGACCAAAAATTAAAATTTCTCCAAACTCGGATATATCATCTGGGGGGTCGAGGGGAGTCCAACGCAGAAGGTTTGGTTGAAATCGGGCCGGTGGTTTTGGAGAAAATGACCAAAAACCAAACAGGCGATTTTAAAAGACGACAGGTACGCGCCTGTCGTCT
This sequence comes from Trachurus trachurus, assembly GCF_905171665.1. NCBI lineage: Eukaryota > Metazoa > Chordata > Actinopteri > Carangiformes > Carangidae > Trachurus > Trachurus trachurus. Next base: position 6,575 of record NW_028155173.1, on the reverse strand, counting down.
TTTTTTGACCAATTTTTTTTTTTTTTTTGACCAAAAATTAAAATTTCTCCAAACTCGGATATATCATCTGGGGGTCCGAGGGGAGTCCAACGCAGAAGGTTTGGTTGAAATCGGGCCGGTGGTTTTGGAGAAAATGACCAAAAACCAAACAGGCGATTTTAAAAAGACGACAGGTACGCACCCTGACGTCTTTTTTTGACCAAATTTTTTTTTTTTTTTTGACCAAAAATTAAAATTTCTCCAAATTTCTCCAAACTGGATATATCATCTGGGGGTCCGAGGGGAGTCCAACGCAGAAGGTTTGGTTGAAATCGGGCGGTGGTTTTGGAGAAAATGACCAAAAACCAAACAGGCGAATTTTAAAAAGACGACAGGTACGCGCCTGTCGTCTTTCTTTTGACCAATTTTTTTTTTTTTTTTGACCAAAAATTAAAATTTCTCCAACACTCGGATATATCATCTGGGGGTCCGAGGGGAGTCCAACGCAGAAGGTTTGGTTGAAATCGGGCCGGTGGTTTTGGTCGAAAATGACCAAAAACCAAACAGGCGATTTTAAAAAGACGACAGGTACGCGCCTGTAGTCTTTTTTTGACCAAATTTTTTTTTTTTTTTTGACCAAAAATTAAACTTTCTGCAAACTCGGATAAATCAATCTGGGGGCTCGAGGGGGCAGTCCAACGCAGAAGGACTTGGTGAAATAGGGCCGGTGGTTTTGGAGGAAAATGACCAACAAACCCAAACAGGAGAATTTTAAAAAGCCGACAGGTACGCGCCCCTGTCGTCTTTTTTTTGACAATTTTTTTTTTTTTTTGACCAAAAAATTAAAAATTTCTACCAAACTCGGATATATCATCTGGGGGTCCGAGGGGTAAGGGGAGTCCAACGCAGAAGGATTGGTTGAAAGTCGGGCGGTGGTTTTGGAAGAAAATGACCAAAAACCAACACAGGCAGCTATTAAAAAGACGACAGGTACGCGCCTGTCGTTTTTTTTTGACCAAATATTTTTTTTTTTTTACGAAAAATTAAAATTTCTCCCAAACTCGAATACGCTATCATCTGGGGGTCCGAGGGGAGTCCAACGCAGAAGGTTTGGTTGAAATCGGGCCGGTGGTTTTGGAGAAAATGACCAAAAACCAAACAGGCGATTTTAAAAAGACGACAGGTACGCGCCTGTCGTCTTTTTTTGACCAATTTTTTTTTTTTTTTGACCAAAAATTAAAATTTCTCCAAACTCAAACTCGGATATATCATCTGGGGGTCCGAGGGGAGTCCAACGCAGAAGGTTTGGTTGAAATCGGGCCGGTGGTTTTGGAGAAAATGACCAAAAACCAAACAGGCGATTTTAAAAAGACGACAGGTACGCGCCTGTCGTCTTTTTTTGACCAATTTTTTTTTTTTTTTGACCAAAAATTAAAATTTCTCCAAACTCGGATATATCATCTGGGGGTCCGAGGGGAGTCCAACGCAGAAGGTTTGGTTGAAATCGGGCCGGTGGTTTTGGAGAAAATGACCAAAAACCAAACAGGCGATTTTAAAAAGACGACAGGTACGCGCCTGTCGTCTTTATCTTTGACAATTTTTTTTTTTTTTTTTGCCAAAACTTAACTTTCTCAAATTTCTCCCAAACTGGATATATCATCTGGGGGTCCTCCGAGGGAGAGTCCAACGCAGAAGGTTTGGTTGAAATCGGGCCCGGTGGTTTTGGAGAACATGACCCAAAAACCCAAACAGGCGATTTTAAAAAGACGACAGGTACGCGCCCTGTCGTTTTCTTTTTTTTGACCAAATTTTTTTTTTTTTTGACCAAAAATTAAAATTTCTCCAACATTTCTCCAACATCGGATATATCAATCTGGGGAGGTCCCGAGGGGAGTCAACGCAGAAGGTTTGGTTTGAAATCGGGCGGTGGTTTTGGAGAAAATGGACCAAAAACCAAACAGGCGATATTTAAAAAGACGACAGGTACGCGCCTGTCGTTTTTTTTGACCAATTTTTTTTTTTTTTTTACCAAAAATTAAAATTTCTCCAAACTCGGATATATCATCTGGGGGTCCGAGGGGAGTCCAACGCAGAAGGTTTGGTTGAAATCGGGCCGGTGGTTTTGGAGAAAATGACCAAAAACCAAACAGGCGATTTTAAAAAGACGACAGGTACGCGCCTGTCGTCTTTTTTTGACCAATTTTTTTTTTTTTTTTGACCAAAAATTAAAATTTCTCCAAACTCGGATATATCATCTGGGGGTCCGAGGGGAGTCCAACGCAGAAGGTTTGGTTGAAATCGGGCCGGTGGTTTTGGAGAAAATGACCAAAAACCAAACAGGCGATTTTAAAAAGACGACAGGTACGCGCCTGTCGTCTTTTTTTGACCAATTTTTTTTTTTTTTTGACCAAAAATTAAAATTTCTCCAAATTTCTCCAAACTCGGATATATCATCTGGGGGTCCGAGGGGAGTCCAACGCAGAAGGTTTGGTTGAAATCGGGCCGGTGGTTTTGGAGAAAATGACCAAAAACCAAACAGGCGATTTTAAAAAGACGACAGGTACGCGCCTGTCGTCTTTTTTTGACCAATTTTTTTTTTTTTTTGACCAAAAATTAAAATTTCTCCAAACTCGGATATATCATCTGGGGGTCCGAGGGGAGTCCAACGCAGAAGGTTTGGTTGAAATCGGGCCGGTGGTTTTGGAGAAAATGACCAAAAACCAAACAGGCGATTTTAAAAAGACGACAGGTACGCGCCTGTCGTCTTTTTTTGACCAAATTTTTTTTTTTTTTTGACCAAAAATTAAAATTTCTCCAAACTCGGATATATCATCTGGGGGTCCGAGGGGAGTCCAACGCAGAAGGTTTGGTTGAAATCGGGCCGGTGGTTTTGGAGAAAATGACCAAAAACCAAACAGGCGATTTTAAAAAGACGACAGGTACGCGCCTGTCGTCTTTTTTTGACCAATTTTTTTTTTTTTTTTACCAAAAATTAAAATTTCTCCAAACTCGGATATATTATCTGGGGGTCCGAGGGGAGTCCAACGCAGAAGGTTTGGTTGAAATCGGGCCGGTGGTTTTGGAGAAAATGACCAAAAACCAAACAGGCGATTTTAAAAAGACGACAGGTACGCGCCTGTCGTTTTTTTTGACCAATTTTTTTTTTTTTTTTGACCAAAAATTAAAATTTCTCCAAATTTCTCCAAACTCGGATATATCATCTGGGGGTCCGAGGGGAGTCCAACGCAGAAGGTTTGGTTGAAATCGGGCCGGTGGTTTTGGAGAAAATGACCAAAAACCAAACAGGCGATTTTAAAAAGACGACAGGTACGCGCCTGTCGTCTTTTTTTGACCAAATTTTTTTTTTTTTTTACCAAAAATTAAAATTTCTCCAAACTCGGATATATCATCTGGGGGTCCGAGGGGAGTCCAACGCAGAAGGTTTGGTTGAAATCGGGCCGGTGGTTTTGGAGAAAATGACCAAAAACCAAACAGGCGATTTTAAAAAGACGACAGGTACGCGCCTGTCGTCTTTTTTTGACCAATTTTTTTTTTTTTTTGACCAAAAATTAAAATTTCTCCAAATTTCTCCAAACTCGGATATATCATCTGGGGGTCCGAGGGGAGTCCAACGCAGAAGGTTTGGTTGAAATCGGGCCGGTGGTTTTGGAGAAAATGACCAAAAACCAAACAGGCGATTTTAAAAAGACGACAGGTACGCGCCTGTCGTCTTTTTTTGACCAAATTTTTTTTTTTTTTTAACCAAAAATTAAAATTTCTCCAAATTTCTCCAAACTCGGATATATCATCTGGGGGTCCGAGGGGAGTCCAACGCAGAAGGTTTGGTTGAAATCGGGCCGGTGGTTTTGGAGAAAATGACCAAAAACCAAACAGGCGATTTTAAAAAGACGACAGGTACGCGCCTGTCGTCTTTTTTTGACCAATTTTTTTTTTTTTTTGACCAAAAATTAAAATTTCTCCAAATTTCTCCAAACTCGGATATATCATCTGGGGGTCCGAGGGGAGTCCAACGCAGAAGGTTTGGTTGAAATCGGGCCGGTGGTTTTGGAGAAAATGACCAAAAACCAAACAGGCGATTTTAAAAAGACGACAGGTACGCGCCTGTCGTCTTTTTTTGACCAAATTTTTTTTTTTTTTGACCAAAAATTAAAATTTCTCCAAATTTCTCCAAACTCGGATATATCATCTGGGGGTCCGAGGGGAGTCCAACGCAGAAGGTTTGGTTGAAATCGGGCCGGTGGTTTTGGAGAAAATGACCAAAAACCAAACAGGCGATTTTAAAAAGACGACAGGTACGCGCCTGTCGTCTTTTTTTGACCAATTTTTTTTTTTTTTTTGACCAAAAATTAAAATTTCTCCAAACTCGGATATATCATCTGGGGGTCCGAGGGGAGTCCAACGCAGAAGGTTTGGTTGAAATCGGGCCGGTGGTTTTGGAGAAAATGACCAAAAACCAAACAGGCGATTTTAAAAAGACGACAGGTACGCGCCTGTCGTCTTTTTTTGACCAAATTTTTTTTTTTTTTTGACCAAAAATTAAAATTTCTCCAAATTTCTCCAAACTCGGATATATCATCTGGGGGTCCGAGGGGAGTCCAACGCAGAAGGTTTGGTTGAAATCGGGCCGGTGGTTTTGGAGAAAATGACCAAAAACCAAACAGGCGATTTTAAAAAGACGACAGGTACGCGCCTGTCGTCTTTTTTTGACCAAATTTTTTTTTTTTTTTGACCAAAAAATAAAATTTCTCCAAATTTCTCCAAACTCGGATATATCATCTGGGGGTCCGAGGGGAGTCCAACGCAGAAGGTTTGGTTGAAATCGGGCCGGTGGTTTTGGAGAAAATGACCAAAAACCAAACAGGCGATTTTAAAAAGACGACAGGTACGCGCCTGTCGTCTTTTTTTGACCAAATTTTTTTTTTTTTTACCAAAAATTAAAATTTCTCCAAACTCGGATATATCATCTGGGGGTCCGAGGGGGTCCAACGCAGAAGGTTTGGTTGAAATCGGGCCGGTGGTTTTGGAGAAAATGACCAAAAACCAAACAGGCGATTTTAAAAAGACGACAGGTACGCGCCTGTCGTCTTTTTTTGACCAAATTTTTTTTTTTTTTTGACCAAAAATTAAAATTTCTCCAAACTCGGATATATCATCTGGGGGTCCGAGGGGAGTCCAACGCAGAAGGTTTGGTTGAAATCGGGCCGGTGGTTTTGGAGAAAATGACCAAAAACCAAACAGGCGATTTTAAAAAGACGACAGGTACGCGCCTGTCGTCTTTTTTTGACCAATTTTTTTTTTTTTTTGACCAAAAATTAAAATTTCTCCAAACTCGGATATATCATCTGGGGGTCCGAGGGGAGTCCAACGCAGAAGGTTTGGTTGAAATCGGGCCGGTGGTTTTGGAGAAAATGACCAAAAACCAAACAGGCGATTTTAAAAAGACGACAGGTACGCGCCTGTCGTCTTTTTTTGACCAATTTTTTTTTTTTTTGACCAAAAATTAAATTTCTAAATTTCTCCAAACTCGGATATATCATCTGGGGGTCCGAGGGGAGTCCAACGCAGAAGGTTTGGTTGAAATCGGGCCGGTGGTTTTGGAGAAAATGACCAAAAACCAAACAGGCGATTTTAAAAAGACGACAGGTACGCGCCTGTCGTCTTTTTTTGACCAAATTTTTTTTTTTTTTTTGACCAAAAATTAAAATTTCTCCAAACTCCAAACTCGGATATATCATCTGGGGGTCCGAGGGGAGTCCAACGCAGAAGGTTTGGTTGAAATCGGGCCGGTGGTTTTGGAGAAAATGACCAAAAACCAAACAGGCGATTTTAAAAAGACGACAGGTACGCGCCTGTCGTCTTTTTTTGACCAATTTTTTTTTTTTTTTTGACCAAAAATTAAAATTTCTCCAAACTCGGATATATCATCTGGGGGTCCGAGGGGAGTCCAACGCAGAAGGTTTGGTTGAAATCGGGCCGGTGGTTTTGGAGAAAATGACCAAAAACCAAACAGGCGATTTTAAAAAGACGACAGGTACGCGCCTGTCGTCTTTTTTTGACCAAATTTTTTTTTTTTTTTGACCAAAAATTAAATTTCTCCAAATTTCTCCAAACTCGGATATATCATCTGGGGGTCCGAGGGGAGTCCAACGCAGAAGGTTTGGTTGAAATCGGGCCGGTGGTTTTGGAGAAAATGACCAAAACCAAACAGGCGATTTTAAAAAGACGACAGGTACGCGCCTGTCGTCTTTTTTTGACCAATTTTTTTTTTTTTTTGACCAAAAATTAAAATTTCTCCAAATTTCTCCAAACTCGGATATATCATCTGGGGGTCCGAGGGGAGTCCAACGCAGAAGGTTTGGTTGAAATCGGGCCGGTGGTTTTGGAGAAAATGACCAAAAACCAAACAGGCGATTTTAAAAAGACGACAGGTACGCGCCTGTCGTCTTTTTTTGACCAATTTTTTTTTTTTTTTACCAAAAATTAAAACTTTTCTCCAAACTCGGATATATCATCTGGGGGTCCGAGGGGAGTCCAACGCAGAAGGTTTGGTTGAAATCGGGCCGGTGGTTTTGGAG